>NC_138158.1:17192680-17237680 GCF_964199315.1 Orbicella franksi
GGGTTAAATTTATAGACCTGAGGTTTGCTTTATTAGTGCAATGTACTCCTCAGTATGAAGCCTTATGCGTCACTCTGGTACACGTAGTTTGGTGAAGCTGACTCCTCAATATAGTCAGTGCAGATTTTACCCTCGCTGCGTAACCTTTCGTGTCCGCCTCAATTTTAGACTGTAAATCCTACATCGTGTCAAAAAGAGGGTACTTATTTTGATGAAGAGACGAGCAGTTCCACGTTGAAAAAGAAGTGCTGTACATATCATAATAAATCTTACCTATAGCATTAAGTGAAATGCAATGATAAAGGTCTTTATTAAATCCATTTTGAAATCACTGGTTATCCTTGCAATCTGATTGGCTCTCAATAGTGCGATTTATTCACGAATCGCACCATTTTTTGCTCTAAATCGCATCTTTTTCTCAGCCATTGAGAATGGGACAGTAAAACAAAACAACCAATCAGATTTCAATATTAGTTTAAAGTAAACAATAAAATTTCAGGAAAATGAGAGGCAAAAAGCCATTGTGTGGAGAATTTCGCAACTACTATTGCCAAAACTTTGTTGTTCTTGTTTTTTTTTCTCCAAAAAAATTGACGAATGTAATTAATCACAGTTTCTAAATGACGATTATGAGCTCCTTCAGGCTGAACACCTACTTTAATGGAAGTTTCCAACTTTCAGTGTCCATTTTGACGAATATTTTGGCGATTTTTCTTCAACATCTGCTCAAAATCCGTATGATACCGAGTCCAGGAAAATACAAACAAACGAAAACCACACAACAAATTCAGGGCCATCTCAAGAAGGTAGATGTTTCCAGGTTTCTGGTAGTTTCAAACGAAGCCACAAAAGAGCTCAACTCTGTCGCTGTGAATAAACATAGTCAAAATACGCCCCGCGCCACAAAACAGTGAATGAATGAACGTCTTACGAAGCTGGTATCACTGTAGAAAAACGTTACGAAAACGTTTTATTCACTGCTTATCTCACAATTGTGAACCAGGCTTTAGCCACTGAAATTAAAGATGGTTTTCCTCTCCTCGGTGAAACAAGTGGCGCCGCAAGAACTTGACAAGGTCCTGAGTATTGAGTCCTTCGCCGAGGTCACAAAAAGAAACGGAGATGATAACGAGCTGGACTCCCTTAAAATCATGCCATTAAACGGTATGAAAGAAAAAAAAACGTACCATCCACTGGGCATCGTGCACTCGAGTTTCACAACTCAAAAGAAATCCATCGCAGAATTACGCAGGATGCACCTTCAAATTCCTTCTCCAAAGACAATGAAAAGTCTCAGCCTCAACCACAGAAGAAAGAAAGACCTTCCATCACTGATTCAGGCGACGAGAATTGAACTTTTATACCTGAAGTAGACTATTTTCGTTCTCACTTCAAAACCGCTTGTTTCTTTGTCATGCTCGGATGAGTTTTCGTCACATGACATCGTTTTGCATGCTAAATGAGACGTAAAGGCGTTTCCGGTTCGGCTTTTTTTTTTTAACAAACCGGCTACTGGAACAATACATCAAAAATCTAAAAATTAAGGCGATAAAATTGTGCGATTTCAAAATGGATCTAATAAAGTGGCAATTGAACTGAGTGGAGTGCAATTTTGGTCTGAAATCATACTTGTGATTTCAAATCGAACTCGCGCTGCGCGCTCGTTCGATTTTGAAATCACGCGTATGATTTCAGACCAAATTGCACTCCACTCAGTTCAATTACCATTATATAAGCTCGTACAAAAAGGAAAGAAATTCTTGAATACATGCAAATTTTCCCAGCAGGCAGACAAACATCAACATCAAGATCTGGGTGGGGGTGGGGGGAGAGAGTACGCTATAATTTTTTGGGCAGGAGTGTCCTCTGTGACTTAAGAACCCTTTTCCAGTCCATGCTCAGCTGCAATGTTACCACCCTGGCTATTTGGACGTATGTGTTTGTAATACCGGTATGTGTGCAACAACAGCAAACGAAAAAAGCCTACGCTTTGTGAGAAGTGGAATCCAAGTTGACCAACATGTTTCATCTCTAGATTACCTAATCCATGAGTTTGGCCATACGTCTCTTCCTCTCTCCTCGAGTCATTTGTCTCTGTTTTTGTTTGATTTATGTGTTATTGATATATTTTGACTGTGTTACGTATTTTTTTTTAAAATAATAATAAAAGGCTGCACTCCCCGAAAAAGGTCAGGTGTCATATCACACCCCTACCTTCCCATAATTATAACGGCAACCTTTCTACTCAACGGCCACTTTCCTCTGTCCCCAAGGTGGCCGTTGTCGAGAAGTTCGAGTGTCGGCTGACAGCAAAATAGTGTTATCAGACAAATTTCCAATCACTGTGGAATTAAATATGATTAATTTTCTGATATCACTATCGTAAGAAAGGCATAAACTGTCAAAAACAGACTCAAATGTTATTTCATTACTGATTACTAAACTTTCGGACATGCCACGCTTACGTCTTCACATTTTTCTTCAGGGACCGCGGAGGGGGAGGGGCTCACCTGGTAGGGCTATGGCCCTACCACTTTTATTGCTGGGATTTATTTTCTAGGGCTCCAGATGGCGCGCATATGCAAGATAAATGGCGAAACACTGACCTTAACGTTTTTTTTGTATTGGCCAGATTTTTTAGCCCTACGAATTTGAAATGGTCTCCGCGGTCCCTGTCTTTATGACCGAGGAGAGGAAAACCATCTTTAATTTCAGTGGCTAAAGCCTGGTTCACAATTGGGAGATAAGCAGTGAATAAGCATAAGCGCCAGCATAAGAAAATGAAACATGCTTCTTTGCCTTATGCGTGATCTTATTTCGCTAGTGTTATGCTTATCTCACAAGTGTTTACCAAGTTTTAGGCTCTCAATATATCTCGAACCGACTATCAATTACGAAATGTACCATAGCAAATCCTTTATCAATATTCTATATGGTGTATAGATGGCTATATTCAAGGATTTAAAGAGGCCAAATAACACACCGAACGTACGTTTTCGTAACGTTTTTCTACAGTGCCATCACTTCTACTTTTAACATTATTTGTAAGCGGCCGAGTTCTGGTGTATATGGCTCCCTTTTTTCCTTTCTTTTTTTGGTTCGTTTGTGCTCAGCACACGAAGCAGGAGGCAATTGATATATCTTTGTGCTCATCGTAATAGCTGTCATGAGTTTGACAATGAAACTCGACCCGAGGTTGGCTTCACATACCCTTCGTACGTAGCCTGATGATTTACATTTAATTGCTGGTAATGGACTGCATGATCGATCTCCTGGTAAGTGTCCTCCTGTTGTGGACCAACGTTATCATAATGAGTGACCTGGCCAGAACGTTCGTCATTAACGGCTTCATAAGTGGACTGCCCTCCACTTTCTAGTTCGTTAAGAGTAGTGTTGTAGTAACTTGGCTCTGTGGATGGTTTACTATAAGGAGACCACTCAAAGATTTCTTGTGTCCAACCCTGTTGACGATTCCTTGAAACTGACTTTGTCTCTGCTAGAATATGAAAGAACCAAAGAGAGAAAAGAGGAGCGTGTTTTTCTATGCCGCATTCTATTTCGTTTGAATTATCCTGCATAGCAATTGTTTTATTCATACGTCCTTCATTCCTGCCTGTCTGGCTGCCTGCGCTCCTGCCTGCCTGTCTTCCCTCCTTCCCTCTGGCACTCCTGCTCTACTGCCATCCATCCCTCCTTCCCTCTCTACCTGCATGCCTACTTGCCTTCCCTCCTTCCTTCTCTGCCTGTCTGTCTGCCTGCCTTTCTTCGCTCGTTGCTTCCTTGCTTCCTGATAAGGGAAGGATGCATTATGCTAGGTCCATTCCCCAACCAGGAAGACCAGAGGACGTTACTTGTCAAGTTTCTCTCCTTTCATCAGTCCAACATGGCCAATCTGCCAGGGCCAGAGGAGGTTCTAGGCGGCATAGCTCTTCGGGTCATTGTGTCCCGCAAGCATGACAAAGCGTCATGCTTAGGGTGAAAGCTCGTAACTTAAAGGCTGTTCTGTTTGTATTTGGTTTTTTAGCTCCAAGCTAGGTAATGATTTTTATTATTACTCTCACCTGGCTTCTTAGTTACGATACTGTCAGGTGAAACAAGAAAGCTGAATCATCAAATGCAATATTAAAAATATCTGCAGTCGAACCTCTAATAAGCGGCCACCCATTAAAGTTAAGCCCTATATATCACGCGGCCAGTAATCAAAGTCCGGATGAGAGCTTTTCTATTTTTACCTCTATTAAGTGACCAGCCCCCTTCAAGCGACCATTTTCTATTTTCCCGGCCATTTTCCCAAGGGTGGCCGTTTAATAGGGTTTGAACTGTATACAGATATAAAACTTAAAACTCACCATTAGGATGTAGCCGACGCCACATTACAATCCCACCGGCCACGATCACAAGAATAAGTAACCCAATCACTATTGATAATATCAAAGTTGTTGTCGGGATCCCATCATCTTTGGTGGTAAACGTAATAAATCCCTCATTTTCATAATCACCATCTTCGTCAAAAGATCGTTGAAAGACAGCGTATCTTGTGCCTTCTTCAAGCTTTCCGTTTTTATACCTGAAGAAAGCTGAAAGAAAAGACGGAGAGGCACCCTAGGATTAAATCAATTCTATGCGTGCTCCTATAAGAACTGACAAAATGAATTAGGAGAGAAATGAAGCCCTCCCAAGTCTAGAAAAATGTATCTTGACTTTTATATATTAAAGGGACCCTCCTGGTGCTGGTGGAAGAAACTGAAATGATGGCACTGAAGTCGCAATAACGCAAAACAAACAAACAACAACACCACGACCAACAACAACGAACAAGCAAGCCAACAGACAAACGGTTCACTATTTACTGTTTAAGTCCAGCTTATTAAACTTCAACATTATAAATTATTTTATATTATTATTTTATATTTTAAGCGGGGATTGTCCGAATACTGACACCATCTTAGGATACAGTGGAGTCTATTAATAAATCTCTATTTATGTTCTTTATGGGGACACGTGCTCGTTGCTCGTGTGAAAGTCTATTTTGATAAGGGGGTGGTACTTTGCTACTTTGCAATAAACGTATATTATGCCAATTACGATCTCTGATAACTCTGATCAATTTTAATCTCAAAGCAGATCATTTATGAAAACCTGTTGTTCCAGGCTTTCATTTCATTTTTTTCCCTATAAACTCTTGTTTCAATTTTTATTTTTTTGGTTTTTGACTTACAGGTTGGGGGTGAAAATCTCAAATGTTAGCCAGCGTACTCTCAAGTCAATATATACGTTCTTATAAATAGTAAATTGAACGCCATTAGATGTGAACTGACTCACATGATGTTTCTCTGCGCTTTCTCTTAGCTTCAGTGACACCATCTCTAGAATAATACTTCCCGTCACCAACAGGAAATGATGTCCTCAACTGATCGTTGGCGAACTCAGCCGTAATATAAGGTTCTCCCTTCACTTGGTTATCGTAATTTCGCATGACTTTAACGTATTGCGTGTCCGATGATTTTCCTGGGTTCTGCCCGTCAGTTAAGGGTGTGACGATCATCTGATAAAAGCTGTAAAAGAGTGTAATAAGGTGTTTTCACATAAGGTGGCTGGCAATAGTATCCCGCATTTTGTAGCAGTCATACTCTGACGGATTATTACTACCACTGTTATCAGTTTCCTACAAAATTGGTATAAAACGAATGCCCAATCGATGCTGAACGCCATTTGGTCATTTTCTTGACCTAGCAGGTTACTATAGCTACAGTACAACCTGCCACACCTTTCATTTTAGATTTAGGTGCTAGAAACTCAAAAACGAGGTCCGTGACCGCCACCATTTTTTATTGTGAAGTAATGATCACATGTTAAAATGAAATATTTTTCAAACTTTTAAAAGGGAATTCAAAGTTACTGTAAGTTATTGAAAATTAAAGGTGGTTCCCAACTGCTTCCAGAAAGTTTGTTTTAAACTTTGAAATAAGTAGTCTTTACCAAGGTTAGTAACTTTATGTCCTTTATTCTTCAAATTAGAAAATCGTAACGCAAAGCCCGGCTTTGCTGAAGTATATAACCAATGAAGCTTAGCACAGCCTGCGTTACAGGCCAACTGAAGACAAAATTTCAAAACACTGACCTGACAGGTTTGCCATTACTCAACTCTTTCTTAGTTTTAAAGGGAACGGATACTTCTGTTGTTCCAATGTTGCCATCAGGAGGCGTCGGAGCGGTCGGTGGGTCTGAAAAACAATATGGAAAAAAAGAAAAAGAAACACTACTACTACTCCTACTCCTACTACTACTACTACTACTACTACTACTACTACTACTACTACTACTACTACTACGACTACGACTACGACTACGACTACGACTACGACTACGACTACGACTACGACTACGACTACGACTACGACTACGACTACGACTACGACTACGACTACGACTACGACTACGACTACGACTACGACTACGACTACGACTACGACTACGACTACTACAACAACAACAACAACAACAACAACAACAACAACAACAACAAAAGTACTGTGTAGGTATATTAGTTTGATGGAAAATATATAAGCGTTCTCTGACTAGAGCGTTGAAATACTATCTGGCAAGGTGAAATTTCGAGAGGAACTGACGCTTGGAAGTTTATCGTTTTTTTCAGAGCCCATATTCAACATACACAAGAGAAGATGAAGGGTGGAAGAGTTAATCCCCTACATGGGCCATATTCACGAAGTAATCCTTCTAAAATTATTTTTACGCAGGTATGGTAACCAGTTCTTCCCCGGATAATGCTACCACGGGTGTTGCTTGCATCACTTCGTTTGAACAGTCCACCTTCTGCTAACTGTTATTTAGATGTTTCGCTAAATTTCAAAACAATATTGTACATGTACATCACTATGTGCATCTGAATTTCTGTTAATTGCTATTTGCTGTGTTTGTGAAAAGGAGCTATATCCTCACCTTCAGTTGTTGCATTTTTAGGACTGCTTGTAGGACCCGCACCCTTCACCGTTGCAGCCTGAACTCGAAATGAATATGTTGCAGACTGTCTGAGCCCATTTACAACTGCTTTCAGAAGGGATGCAGCTAATTCCTTTTCGCCCGTCTCTTTCTCAACCGTGTAAAATATGATGTACTTTGTAATGATACCATGCGTAAACTCTTCAGGTACCGGCTGCCATTCCACCTCGACACTAGTACTGTTCAGTACCGTAACAAACGTTAATACAGGAGCCTTAGAAGGTACTGCAATATGCAAAAATTTCAGTAAGCGTTTGTTAATAAAGTACAAGTAGGTTTAAGTTCATTTGGCCGACCAATGTCGTCTTAAAGATTATTACAGTACGTTCTCCAGATATTTGTTTCATGTGCCCCTCCTTGGTTTGAATTCTAGTCGTAACATAAGAGACGGGGTCTTTTCCTGTATGTATCTTAACGAGTATAGGTGCTAAGGTGGAAACGCTCTCCTTTTATGATACTCGTTAAAAATGGCACGACGTGGTTGGTATGCACATGTGAGTCATTGATAACCTCATGACGTCGAAATAATGTGATTGTTATCTCCAAATTGCTTTAGTTGTAAACAATTATGGGGTCCAGTTTTGTTAACTGAAAAATAAGCACATTATCGAGAACAATCGAGAGCAACCGCCGGTTGATACACTTTGTATTGTCTATGGTGGCCTCATTTCTGTCAAAAGAATGCTTCACCTAATTGGACTTCGCAGACCCAAACCTCTACCCTCAGTTATTACTTATTGCAAATGCTATTCTTTTACTATCTTGCCATCTTCATTTACTCGCAGGACAGATATGGATGGTTACACAACTAAGTGTTTCTACATTAGTGACACCTTAAACTGGGGAATTAATTAAAACCAACCAATCATCCCAACTCTGCGTCTGTGATAAACACAGGCTTTCTTTACTAGGTGATTATTCTAACTACCTCACATATGTAATATACTTTCGTCTACTTAGTCTACTCACTGCCTTGCTTTGTGCTGACAGTGAGAGGAACACTGGCTGGACCATCGCCTTTCACAGTTGCAGCTGACACTTGGATGCTGTATTTCGCGTACCTTTTAAGACCTGTTAACTCAACACTAAGTGTGGGTGAATCAACCCGTTTCGAGATATCTGCACCTCCCTGTGTCTCCATGTAAATTACTGTATAATAGCGGATATTACCGCGCTGTTCATTGGCTGCTACTTCATCCCAAGTGACTAAAATGCTGGTCGCGCTCGTGTTCTGTCCTCTCACATTTTGAGGAGCAGCACTGGGCACTGAACATAGAAGAATCGATGATAAGAGAGTAACAATGATGAAATTGCAACTTCAATAAACACAGAGTAAGAGTTATAGATAACGTTCAAGAAGAACAGAAGCCTTATTCTGAACGACATTGAAAAAAATGGAGTTTCTCGCAAAGTTTCGGATGATCACACCACCTTCCACGAGTGTCTTGAAACTGGCAAATTTTCAAAATGAACACATGCCAACTATACCCAGTCGATTGATTCTCTCTAAAATTCGTTTAGAGTAAACACGATTATAAAGCGATCTTTAGAGAGCTCGCAGATCGCACTATTTGCTCTTCGTGGAGTGAAAAAATGGTGCTTTCTCACCGTGTGGAAGACGTAAATTAGGTAAAAAAAAATTATCTCTGCTTTCCTCAAAACATCCAAGTTGTGGCCTCTTTTTGCCATCGTAGGGTTCATGTTGGGCGGGTTATTTGATGGAAATCTGAATACTAACTTACCATCTTGGTTTGTAACAAAAAAATCAGGATCGCTGTAGTTTCCATCGCCCTTGTCGGTAGACGCCAAAACCCTGACACTGTAGTTCATATCCCTTATCAGCCCAGTTAGATTCACCTCACGTGTCGGAAAGTAGACTGTTAAGTTTTCAACCAGTAAAGAACTGATCGACTGATAGCTCACCGTATAGCTAATAATGATACCATTCTTGTCTGCAGCTGGAACTTCATTCCACCCGACTAAAAGTGAAGAGGAAGTTGTGTCTTTTAACTGTAAATCCTGGGGAGGAGCGCTGGGTCCTGAAAAGGTAATTAGAAAGAATACTTTTTCATTCGCGAACAAGAAGTTGTACTGTTTCTGCCAGGAGCCACTTCACCATGTACATCAATCAAACATGTCTTTGAACTAACATTTGCTACGACCGGTTGTATTTAGCCTCCAGGTGTCAATTTAATTTTGAAACTCAGTTCAGTACTTGTATTAATTTGCAGACAGGGCGTATCCAAAAGAACATTTCATCGGAGGGTAAAGGGGAGGTTGGTGACAAGCTTTACCTGAATCCTTTAGTTGAAGCCTGAAAATGACCATTTTACAGAAATCTTGTTGAGTTTTTAAAGTACACAATTTCCATATTATAACATGGAATGCTTAGCAATGTTAGAATTTTTAAAAATGGCAACCAGGGATGGAGTAGTGGTCAAAGTACTCGCCTCCCAACAATGGGGCCCAAGTTTAAATCCCAGACTGGACGACAGATAAGGGTTGAGTTTGTTGTTGGTTTTAGGTCTGGCTCAAAGTTTCCTCCCCGGGTTCTCTCCAGTCGTAAAACCAACATTTCTCAAGTCGTTTCCGATAAGGAATCCAAAAGCCACAGGTTTCCAAATGGTACTGCTGTTATGTTCTTTCCTCGGTAAAAAGAGATTTATTTACTTATTTCGTAAAACCTGATCCGTTCCTGTTTATTTGAACCGTACTTATATGCACTCAGTCAGCAAAAAAAAACAAAAACAAAAACAAAAAAACCAAAAAACAAAATGCTTACTATCCTGATCTGTTCTAACAACAATAACAGGATCACTGGCTGGTCCATTTCCTTTTACAGTAGATGCAAACACAGTGATATCGTAGTTGACGTACTCCTTTAGATTTGTCAATTCGGTTTGATGAACAGAGCCATTTACTTGAACATTCCCATTGTCATTCTCTGTTTGTGAGTGGTAAGTAATTGTGTAACCCGTGATGATACCATTCTGTTTATCAGCTGGAACTTCATCCCACATGACTAAGATGCTGGTTGAGCTGCTGTTCTGGCCTGTTATATTTTGTGGAGCACCATCAGGTTCTGATAGCAAAGTTGAAAACAAGTTAACTTTGCAATGATTGTCACTAGGCTTTCATATATGATTCCTGCAAAGACTTCCAAAATAACTGTTTCTTAAGGTTGCCAAGGGCATGCCTAACGTTAGTTGCCTGATGTAGCGCGAATACTGTACACGCGTGATATGTACATACAGAAAACATAAAGGTTGTTGGGGTCAAGCGTCTATCACCAAGCCGTTAAGAAAATTTTCTTTACGTACAACGAGGGGAAAAAAAAAAAGCGGCGCGGCTAGGAAGAACTACAAAAAGGCCTCAACGAAAACAAATGGCCTCGCAAGTTGTTGTTCACTGATACCCTGCTACCCTGGAGTACAGGATACAATCCCCTTATAAGGCCATGAAATACTATGTTAGAGCTGTTCAATGAAAAGGAGAACCTAAATGTTATTCAATTAAATATCATTTGTTTTGCGCTATCGATATGCTGGTGTTCCTGGTTTAAGTACAGGTTCAATAAACTTGATTTGGTCACAGTAGGAAAATTTTGCTTTCATTTTAGTCGTGTACTTACATGTAGTAGTGTAGTTGATTGTGTCATTGTCAACCCAAGGGCGTGCGTGGCGCTTAAACCATGCCTTGCATGATAAGCAGAACGTGTGCACACTAACAAAAGAAGGCACCGTCCTTTATAAGAGTTTTTATAGCATGAAGCAACTACAAGTATCACAAATACTCCCCCTAAATGGGCAGGTAGTCTATTGCAGGTAATCCCCCTGCATTTTAGACTGTCCTCACAGTTCATCAATTGTCAAGAATTTAGGGGTGAAGACAAGCATCATAGGAGAAGAGTGCTGTGTCTAGAAACACAACACAATGGCTTGGCCGCGCCAGTGCTCAAAACAAGAATGATTGATCCGAGCTGTCACTCTGCTGACCACTAGGCCATCACGTCTCTCAGCAGTACTGAACGTGCACTCTAGCCTCTTAACTAGTAACTTTGAGATGACAAGCTATTTATCTCTCATGTGAGCATAAAAAGCTTCTTTTCACAGATGGGAGTTCCTCACAGATAGCATGGAACGAATGTTAATTGAAAAGAAAAAAGTAGTTACTTACTATCCTGGTCTGTTCTCACAACAATAAAAGGATCACTAGCTGGTCCATCTCCTTTCACAGTAGATGCAAACACTGTGACATTGTAGATGACGAACTCTTTTAGACCGGTCAATCCCTTTTCACGCTCTTCAGCACCAGCTGGAACAATGTTATTGTCATTCTCTGTTTGTGAGTGGTAAGTAATGGTGTAACCCGTGATGATACCATTCTGTTGATCAGCTGGAACTTCATCCCACATGACTAAGATGCTGGTTGAGCTGCCAACCTGTCCTTTGACATTTTGTGGAGCACCATCAGGTTCTGATGTAAAAGTTCAAAACAAGTTAACCGCTTAGCATGATTGGTTGGTTGAGCTTTCGTACATATATGTGTAAATGCTGTGAGGGCAGTTATTAGCAATATTCTTCTTTAGTAGTTATCATAATCATTTTGTATGTTCCTATCTAGTCTCTTTTAATTACTTAATCTGTATACCAACAAGGTACAAGGAAACATGTCACACTGTGCGAAATTTATACTTAATGAAATTAACAACAACAATAGTAATAATAAGAATGATGATGATGACGATGATGATAATAATAATAATAATAATAATGATAATAATAATAATTGTAATTAACACTAATAATAATAATTATAGCTACATTTTTATCGGAGGCATTTCTCAACTCGATGAAATTGCGCCTAACAGCAAATAGCTAACTAAACGAAATAGAACAAAATACATAACTAACCAACCTTTAAGTAACTAAAATAACTGACCAATTTATCACTTAAGAGAAATAACAGCCAAATTAATTAATTGATAGATGATATTTGCAACGTTAGACCAGGGGTTTGCAAGAAGGACATCATCAAAAAATAAAATCGCATCACATGTATCTCTAACACGTATGTCACAAATGCCTTCTAAAACCTCTTATGGCCACTTAAGTGTTCAGTATTTTGAGATCAATTACGTCAACATCAAGAGTTCTTTCCCTTCAACCACAAAACTAGTTGCTTTCAAAGGGCACACCTCTACTGATTAAAGTTTTTGAATCAGTCTATACAAAGCACTAAGAAATTACCAAAACATCCAAAAAAGAATTTGATAAGAAAGATAACTTACTATCCTGGTCAGTTCCTACAACAATTGGACCACTGGCTGGTCCATCTCCTTTCACAGTAGATGCAAACACTGTGACATTGTAGATGACGAACTCTTTTAGACCGGTCAATTCCTTTTCACACTCTTTAGCACCAGCTGGAACAATGTTATTGTCATTCTCTGTTTGTGACTTGTAAGTAATGGTGTAACCCGTGATGATACCATTCTGTTGATCAGCTGGAACTTCATCCCGCATGACTAAGATGCTGGTTGAGCTGCCAACCTGTCCTTTGACATTTTGTGGAGCACCATCAGGTTCTGATGTAAAAGTTCAAAACAAGTTAGCCTCTTAGGATGATTGGTTGGTTGAGCTTTCGTACATATATGTGTAATTGTTGTGAGGGCGGTTATTAACAATCTTCTTCTTTAGTGGTTATCATAATCATTTTGCATGTTCCTATCAAGTCTCTTTTAATTACTTAATCTGTGTACCAACAACGTACCAGGTAACATGTCACACTGTGCGAAATTTATACTTTATGAAATTAATAATAATAATAATAATGATAATAATAATAATTAACACTAGTAATAATAATTATAGCTGCTATAGGGCGCATTTTTCAACTCGATCAATGCGCGTAACAGCAAATAACTAACTAAATGAAATAGAACAAAATACCTAACTAACCAACCTTTAACTAACTAAAATAACTGACCAATTTATCAATTAAGAAAAATAAGAATAATTAATTAATTAATAGATGATATTTGCAATTTTAGACCAGGGGTTTGTACATGTAAGAAGGACATCACTAGAAAATGAAATCGCAATACATGTATCTCTAACACGTATGCCACAAAATGCCTTCTAAAACCTCCAATGGCCACTTAAGTGTTCAGCATTTTGAGATCAATTACTTCAACATCATGAGTTCTTTCCCGTCATCTACAAAAACAGTTGCTTTCAAAAGGCACACCTCTACTGATTAAAGTTTTTCAATCAGTCTATACAAAGCACTAAGAAATTACCAAAACATCCAGAAAAAAAATTGATAAGAAAGATAACTTACCATCCTGGTCTGTTCTTACAACAATTGGATCACTGACTGGTCCATCTCCTTTCACAGCAGATGCAAACACTGCGATATTGTAGTTCACATACTCCTTTAGATTTGTCAGTTCCGTTTGACGAACAGAGGCATTTGCTTGAACATTTCCATCGTCATTCTCTGTTTGTGACTTGTAAGTAATGGTGTAACCTGTTATGATACCATTCTGTTGTTCGGCTGGAACTTCATCCCACTTGACTAAGATGCTGCTTGAGCTACTCTTCTGTCCTTGCACATTTTGTGGAGTACCATCAGGTTCTGATATAGAAATTGAAAGCAGAATTATATTGCAACCAACGTGGTGGTTGTTCAGTAATTTATTAAGCACTTTAAGATACGGTCACTACGGACTACGGTAATACGCGCCGCGGACCTGGTTTGAAGTTTAGTGTGCATGCTCATTGGCACGTAACTCTCGTAGTCCGTCGTCTAATCGCTCCCTACTGGGAGAGGTCAGGCTGTTTTGTGTAGTGGGGACTACCTACATATTTTTTCTTTTGAATTTCGACCCTCTATCGATTCCTAAACTTCATTCTTGCAAAACTGAATGTATTCGCTTTCTGAGCGCTGCTTCGGTTGACAACACTTCCAAATTTATTCACGTTGATTTCTGTTACGAGTATCGTTGTAGAGCAGGGTTGTTTCCAGACAAAACTAAGGATCGCTGGTAACAGCAACAAACTAATTTATTTCCGTAAGGTAACTTCACGAATTTACAGCACTAAGCTCCTTCAAATTTGAACCAATCTCTCTTAAAGAAGAAACTCTCGCTCTAATATACATGAGGCTTAAAGTTCTAGAGACTTCTATTAGGAGCTAAATTAAGTAGTTTGACACAGTTTCTAATTTGAGTAATTACATAAGGATTAGAATTTTCTGGAATGTTCTTATACAAATTGGTAACGGCTGAATGACTTCCGGTTCTAGATTGTTCTAGAACTTGACTTAGACAATTTTTCGTAACAATTACAGGCGACCAAAAACCCGTGGGAGACCACCTAGACACTACCATCCGCTCCTTCAGAAAGAGAAAGAGTTGCGCACAACGCTACATGAAATGCTGTTAATGAAGATGATATTCTGGTCTCCTATGACGTTACAGGTGTCTTCAACAATGTGCCCTTGGATGAGACTATCAACATCTTGGTCAACTTCTTGGCCTTCACGGATGATTGGTTTAATAAAATCTATGGGCTTAACCTGCAAAGAGATGATCTTGTTAAGTTACTTGAAATTGCCACAACCAATCAACTTTTTCGAGGGTTGTCCAATACACCCAACTAGAGTCGATTCGTGTTTTAACTTGACGATTCGACCAACCGGATGTCGATTCGAGGACCCTCTTTGATGGAATCGACACGAGTCGTCTCTCTTGCTGTCGATTCGTCATACCAGAAGTCGATTTGCGCGAGACTTAAAAACTATAGCGCATCTGGGCTTTCAGGGTGGGTTGAAAATGTTGTCGATTCGACACAATTCGACCGAATCGACACAAATCGTATCCCTTGCTGTCGATTCGTCATACCGGAAGTCGATTTGCGCGAGACTTAGTAAATATAGCGCGTCTGGGCTTTGAGGGTGGGTTGAAAATGTTGTCGATTCGACACAATTCGACCGAATCGACACAAATCGTATCCCTTGCTGTCGATTCGTCATACCGGAAGTCGATTTGCGCCAGACTTAGTAAATATAGCGCATCTGGGCTTTGAGGGTAGGTTGAAAATGTTGTCGATTCGACACAATTCGACCGAATCGACACGAATCGTATCCCTTGCTGTCGATTCGTCATACCGGAAGTCGATTTGCGTGAGACTTAGTAAATATAACGTATCTGGGCTTTGAAGGGTGGGTTGAAAATGTTGTCGATTCGACACGATTCGATCGAATCGTGACGAATCGTGTCCCTTGCTGTCGATTCGTCATACCGGAAGTCGATTTGCGCGAGACTTAGTAAATATAGCGCATCTGGGCTTTGAGGGTGCATTGAAAATGTTGTCGATTCGACACGACTCGATCGAATCGAAACGAATCGTGTCCCTTGCTGTCGATTCGTCATACCGGAAATCGATATGCGCGAGACTTAAAAAGTATAGCGCATCTGGGCTTTGAAGGGTGGGTTGAAAATGTTGTCGATTCGACACGATTCGATCGAATCGTGACGAATCGTGTCCCTTGCTGTCGATTCGTCATACCGGAAGTCGATTTGCGCGAGACTTAGTAAATATAGCGCATCTGGGCTTTGAGGGTGGGTTGAAAATGTTGTCGATTCGACACGACTCGATCGAATCGAAACGAATCGTGTCCCTTGCTGTCGATTCGTCATACCGGAAATCGATTTGCGCGAGACTTAAAAAGTATAGCGCATCTGGGCTTTGAGGGTGGGTTGAAAATGTTGTCGATTCGACACGACTCCATCGAATCGACACGAATCGTATCCCTTGCTGTCGATTCGTCATACCGGAAGTCGATTTGCGCGAGACTTAAAAAGTATAGCGCATCTGGGCTTTGAGGGTGGGTTGAAAATGTTGTCGATTCGACACGATTCGACCGAATCGAAACGAATCGTATCCCTTGCTGTCGATCCGTCATACCGGAAGTCGATTTGCGTGAGATTTAGTAAATATAGCGCATCTGGGCTTTGAAGGGTGGGTTGAAAATGTTGTCGATTCGACACGATTCGATCGAATCGTGACGAATCGTGTCCCTTGCTGTCGATTCGTCATACCGAAAATCGATTTGCGCGAGACTTAGTAACTATAGCGCATCTGGGCTTTGAGGGTGGGTTGAAAATGTTGTCGATTCGACACGACTCAATCGAATCGAAACGAATCGTATCCCTTGCTGTCGATTCGTCATACCGGAAATCGCTTTAAGCGAGACTTAAAAAGTATAGCGCATCTGGGCTTTGAGGGTGGGTTGAAAATGCTGTCGATTCGACACGATTCAACCGAGTCGACACGAATCGTATCCCTTGCTGTCGATTCGTTATACCGGAAGTCGATTTGCGCGAGACTTAGTAAATATAGCGCATCTGGGCTTTGAGGGTGGGTTGAAAATGTTGTCGATTTGACATGACTCGATCGAATAGACACGAATCGTGTCCCTTGCTGTCGATTCGTCATACCGAAAATCGATTTGCGCGAGACTTAGTAACTATAGCGCATCTGGGCTTTGAGGGTGGGTTGAAAATGTTGTCGATTCGACACGACTCGATCGAATCGAAACGAATCGTGTCCCTTGCTGTCGATTCGTCATACCGGAAATCGCTTTAAGCGAGACTTAAAAAGTATAGCGCATCTGGGCTTTGAGGGTGAAGTGAAGTGAAGTGAAAGACTTTATTTAATGAGGGTGACCCGTGACAGTAACTCAAGTTACTGATAAACTTGGGGCCCTCAGCTTAAAATAATTAGAATGCTAAAAATATATTATTTACAATAAAATGCTAAAATACGATATTATTTACAATAAAATACTTAATTAAGTTACTATTAAAAATGGTTACAAATAATAAACTGGACGTACAATTTCAAACATACTACGAATAATAAGAGTTAAAAAAATTCCATTAGTTTTCTGAGAGTTAAGAATGGTATTACATAATTTAGCCTTAAACGATTTAACGGACTTCTCTGTTTTTAAAGACCGGGGTAAACTGTTCCAATCTTTAATAGTTCTGACGGCGAAAGTGCGTCCTCCCTCAGAGGCGCATAATAAATTTAAATTACAATTTCTAGTACTTCTCGAATGGACGTCAGATTTTTTCCTTACAGATGTGTTCATGTATTCAGGTAAAGCTCTGTTTATCCTTTTGTAGGCCAGTGCACATCGATTTATATAAGCTTCTTTGTAAAAGGGGATCCAGTTTAGCTTATTAAATAAAGTGACAGTTCGACTAGTACGTTGTGCTGCAAGAATAATACGCGCAGCCCGTTTTTGCATACGGAGAACTCTCTCGAGTGCCTCTTTGTTACACGATGTCCATACTGTGCTTGCATACATGAAGAGTGGTTTGATTACTGCGTTATAGTAGATCAATTTTTGATTCTTTTTCAAGTAGCAGCTTATATGGCGTAGAAGACCAATTCGTTTTGAAAGTTTGTTACATAGTTCGTCAACATGTGCTTCGTAAGTTAGGTTCTCGTCGATTATCACTCCAAGAAGTTTATGGCTACCAACTTGTTCAATTTCTGCATTTTGCACCCTAGCTTCAAATTTTCCTGCGTCATGGGTTATACGTCTACGCAGACGCTTTCCCGTAGCCAACAACGCTTTGGTTTTCTTGGTATTTATAAACATTTTGTTTTCACTAGCACATTTCTCAACTTCTGTCAAGTCCTTCGTTAATGATTTGTTTAGTGCAGGAATAGCTTTCCAGTCTGAGCTTAAAGACAAGGTGGTATCGTCTGCATAGATATCCATAGTTGACTTGTGAACGTTTAGAGGCATGTCATTGACAAACAGGAGGAAGAGCACCGGTCCCAATATTGATCCTTGGGGAACGCCCTGTCTGATAGTTAGCTGTTCAGATGTGGTTTTCCCTAATGTAATAAATTGCTTTCTCTGAGACAGGTACGATTGAAACCAGGCAACAGACGGAGGGCTTGCACCGTAAATAGACAGCTTTTTTAGAAGAAGTTCGTGATTTATAACATCAAAAGCTTTACGAAAATCTATAAATACCAGACCGGTCACTTCGTCATTGTCCATGTTTTTCAGGATGTGATCCGTAAGTCTGATTAGAGCTGTTTCTGTAGAGTGACCTGACCTGAAGGCTGATTGATACTCATATAACATGTGGGTGGGTTGAAAATGCTGTCGATTCGACACGATTCAACCGAGTCGACACGAATCGTATCCCTTGCTGTCGATTCGTTATACCGGAAGTCGATTTGCGCGAGACTTAGTAAATATAGCGCATCTGGGCTTTGAGGGTGGGTTGAAAATGTTGTCGATTCGACACGATTCGATCGAATCGACACGAATCGTATCCCTTGCTGTCGATTCGTCATACCGGAAGTCGATTTGCGCGAGACTTAAAAAGTATAGCGCATCTGGGCTTTGAGGGTGGGTTGAAAATGTTGTCGATTCGACACGATTCGATCGAATCGACACGAATCGTATCCCTTGCTGTCGATTCGTCATACCGGAAGTCGATTTGCGCGAGACTTAAAAAGTATAGCGCATCTGGGCTTTGAGGGTGGGTTGAAAATGTTGTCGATTCGACACGATTCGATCGAATCGACACGAATCGTATCCCTTGCTGTCGATTCGTCATACCGGAAGTCGATTTGCGCGAGACTTAAAAAGTATAGCGCATCTGGGCTTTGAGGGTGGGTTGAAAATGTTGTCGATTCGACACGATTCGATCGATTCGACACGAATCGTATCCCTTGCTGTCGATTCGTCATACCGGAAGTCGATTTGCGCGAGACTTAAAAAGTATAGCGCATCTGGGCTTTGAGGGTGGGTTGAAAATGTTGTCGATTCGACACGATTCGATCGAATCGACACGAATCGTATCCCTTGCTGTCGATTCGTCATACCGGAAGTCGATTTGCGCGAGACTTAGTAAATATAGCGCAGCTGGGCTTTGAGGGTGGGTTGAAAATGTTTTCGATTCGACTCGATTCGATCGAATCGTAACGAATCGTGTCCCTCGCTGTCTATTCGTCATATCGGAAGTCGATTTGCGCGAGACTTAGAAAATATAGCGCATCTGGGCTTTGAGGGTGGGTTGAAAATGTTGTCGATTCGACTCGATTCGATCCAATCGTGACGCCTTTCCTTCGAAGAACTCTCTTTAATTGCCTGAGACTTAAACTTGTACCATGAACTAACTGTAAAAACGATATAATTTCAACATAGTTCAAACCAAGATCAAAATACTGTTGTACTAACGAGTCTCTCCCATGGTAAGCCACTCCAAGAGCGGGAGGATAAGATGGCAATACCGCATTAACGGCTTCAAAACTGGAACAAAACAACACCAAAGAAAGTACAAAAGCGGCTAGCTTGCGATCTTTAAAATTGCAGCCACAAACGTTGCTAACAGATCCAGATAAAGGAGTAAACGCCTGCATCATACGTGTAAACCGTTAACGTTGGCCATGTGCTAACGAGTTATACAATATATGATTTGCCGAGTTCTCATGTTCACGTGTTATAATTCGAGATCTCGTGTTACTAAGTCGAGATCTCGCGTTATTAACACGAGATCTCACATTTTAAGTCAAGATCTGGCGTTATTAACACGAGATCTCACACTATAAGTCGAGATCTCGTGTTACTAAGTCGAGATCTCGCGTTATAAGTCGAGATCTCGCGTTGCTAAGTCGAGATCTCGTGTTGTAAGTCGAGATCTCGCGTTACTAAGTCGAGATCTGGTGTTATAAGTCGAGATCTCGCGTTTCTAAGTCGAGATCTCGTGTTGTAAGTCGAGGTCTCGTGTTATGAGTCGAGATCTCGCGTTTCTAAGTCGAGATCTCGTGTTGTAAGTCGAGATCTCGTGTTATCTCGTGTTGGTTCGAAAAAAAGATACTCAAATCCAGATGGCCCTTACGGGCCACCGTAGTTTGATGATCCGGACAGTGTTCTAGTAAAGTGCACAAACCAGCGTCAATATTCCGCGGAAAACGCCATAACGACCGTCTTTTTGTAAACATATATTACGAGCTTTAACTATAATGTAGAAATAACAAACAGGTTATCAGAAAGGATTGTGAAGTAATAATAAATTAACCAATCGATCCAGTTATAAAAAAGCTTGGGCTCTGTTACCAATCGTTGTTGGGGAACAAAGCCAAAGCTTTTCTAGTGAAGAAAGCACACATCGAATTGAAGAATAACATTTCAATATCACTGGATTAACATTAGGTAATTAACTTAGGTAATTTCTTTATACGCGAACAACGTGAAATTAACGTGCGCCCGACTCCCAACCTCGTCCCCATGGTCTCTCATCTTACCGCCCCCTGGAGCGAGCGAAGAGAGTCGATCCGCACCACCGGAAGTCGATACCCGTGAAATAATGATAAATAAACGTTTGTCGTTCTAAAAACGTGGCGACAAACTTCGGTCGATTCGGTGAAGCACTTAACGAAGCGACTCGATTGGTCGGGAATGTTTCCTGCAAAGTGGAATCGTTTCCCTGAAGTCTACTCGCAGTAGGCAGCAACTGGGGTGTGAATTTTTTGACGATTCGAGTCGATTCGCCCAATTCGTCGCGAATCGTCTTTTGCAAAGTTTCGACTTGATCTCGACTTACAACACGAGATCTCGACTTAGAAACGCGAGATCTCGACTCATAACACGAGACCTCGACTTACAACACGAGATCTCGACTTAGAAACGCGAGATCTCGACTTATAACACGAGATCTCGACTTGGTAACGCGAGATCTCGACTTACGACACGAGATCTCGACTTAGCAACGCGAGATCTCGACTTATAACGCGAGATCTCGACTTAGTAACACGAGATCTCGAATTATAACACGTGAACACGAGAACTCGGCAAATCATATATTGTATAACTCGTTAGCACATGGCCAACGTTAACGGTTTACACGTATGATGCAGGCGTTTACTCCTTTATCTGGATCTGTTAGCAACGTTTGTGGCTGCAATTTTAAAGATCGCAAGCTAGCCGCTTTTGTACTTTCTTTGGTGTTGTTTTGTTCCAGTTTTGAAGCCGTTAATGCGGTATTGCCATCTTATCTTCCCGCTCTTGGAGAGGTTCACCATGGGAGAGACTCGTTAGTACAACAGTATTTTGATCTTGGTTTGAACTATGTTGAAATTATATCGTTTTTACAGTTAGTTCATGGTACAAGTTTAAGTCTCAGGCAATTAAAGAGAGTTCTTCGAAGGAAAGGCGTCACGATTGGATCGAATCGAGTCGAATCGAAAACATTTTCAACCCACCCTCAAAGCCCAGATCGCTATATTTTCTAAGTCTCGCGCAAATCGACTTCCAGTATGACGAATCGACAGCAAGGGATACAATTCGTGTCGATTTGGTCGAATCGTGTCGAATCGACAACATTTTCAACCCACCCTCAAAGCCCAGATGCGCTATACTTTTTAAGTCTCGCGCAAATCGACTTCCGGTATGACGAATCGACAGCAAGGGATACGATTCGTGTCGAATCGATCGAATCGTGTCGAATCGACAACATTTTCAACCCACCCTCAAAGCCCAGATGCGCTATACTTTTTAAGTCTCGCGCAAATCGACTTCCGGTATGACGAATCGACAGCAAGGGATACGATTCGTGTCGAATCGATCGAATCGTGTCGAATCGACAACATTTTCAACCCACCCTCAAAGCCCAGATGCGCTATACTTTTTAAGTCTCGCGCAAATCGAATTCCGGTATGACGAATCGACAGCAAGGGACACGATTCGTGTCTATTCGATCGAGTCATGTCAAATCGACAACATTTTCAACCCACCCTCAAAGCCCAGATGCGCTATATTTACTAAGTCTCGCGCAAATCGATTTCTGGTATGACGAATCGACAGCAAGGGACACGATTCCACTTTGCAGGAAACATTCCCGACCAATCGAGTCGCTTCGTTAAGTGCTTCACCGAATCGACCGAAGTTTGTCGCCACGTTTTTAGAACGACAAACGTTCATTTATCATTATTTCACGGGTATCGACTTCCGGTGGTGCGGATCGACTCCCAACCTCGTTCCCAGGGTCTCTCATCTTACCGCCCCCTGGAGCGAGCGAAGAGGGCGGTAAGATGAGAGACCCTGGGAACGAGGTTGATCGACTCCGTTCGAATCGAGTCGAATCGTTAAGTACCTCACACGAATCGACTCAAGTTTGTCGTCACGTTTCAAGAACGAGTAACGCTCATGTATCATTATTTCACGGGTCTTGACTTCCGGTGGTGCGGATCGACTCCGTGCGAATCGAGTCGAATCGTTAAGTACCTCACACGAATCGACTCAAGTTTGTAGTCACGTTTTAAGAACGAGAAACGTTTATGTATCATTATTTCACGGGTCTTAACTTCCGGTGATGCGGATCGACTCCGTGCGAATCGAGTCGAATCGTCAAGTGCCTCAGACGAATCGACTCTAGTTGGGTGTATTGGACATGAATGACTTTTTCAGTTTGATGGTCAGTACGAACAAACGGATGGATTGGCTATGGGCTCCCCTCTTGGCCCCCCAATGGCGAACGTCTTCATTTGCCATCTCGAAGAGACACTCACGCGCGATGGCTTGACGCCTCATCTGTACAGAAGATACGTTGATGATAATCTTGCAAGAATGCCGAAAACTGATGCTGCCACTATGTTTCTTACCACCCTGAATGGCCTACATCCCAGTCTAACGTTCACGATGGAGCTTCCTGTAGATGAAAGGATCCCTCTCATCGGCATTGAAATCATCAAGAATGGAACAAAACTCGAAACTCAAGTGTATAGAAAGTCAACCAGGAGAGTGTGTTCACGTGACGTCATCAAATTCTCAAATCCAAAATTAAAGAGCCCCTGAAGGTTTTATTCTCGTCAGGCATAAGAGGTACTTAATTTATATCTGTTTACAACTTTCCAGCTCAATAACGTCCTTCGTGTGGAAACCAGTGCATTTTGAATTTCGGAGTTATGGCGGTGGGTGACATGAAGCTAAGATCGCGTTTGTCGAAAAATATACTTATCTCTTGATTTTTAGTCATTCTAGGGGTTACGGTATTAGGAAAAGTGCTTGTGTAAATGTTTTTTGGTTTGGTTCAGATAAGTAGTTGTCTAGATAGCCAAAGTAAGTTCCAGATGTTTACACTATTTCCCGGCCGCCATATTGGAGGACAAAGTAGGTCCTCCAATATGGCGGCTCCATACGAGGCTTTATAGTTTTGCGCGGAACATTTCGACGAACATCTCAACTTTACGACAACGCACTCGCCGTAAACTTGGAGAACCGTCTATTTTATTTATCGTCTATAATATCACAATTTCTTGACTTTTTCCTCTGAATAGTTTTTAATTTTATTTTTTACTGCGTAACAATGCACACACTCTATACTGGCTTGCTCTTACATTTTCATAGTCATACTGATAAACGTTATAAAGACTCTTCATTAAAGACAATACTACATCGCGCTTATGTGTAATTGTCCACAACATAAGCTTCTAATTAATAATGCACCAAATTGCGCTCCATTTTTAGCCGTCTTGATTACCCGTTGAGTCTTATAGATTCTTTTTTTTTCCAATGTTGATTCAGTAAGCATATCGGAGAGAAATGCTGACGAGAGCAACATAGTAGAGACCTTAAGCATAGACGACGAGAACTGAGGACGAGTACGAACCGGAAGTAACTTTGAGCCATAAGATGATACTGCGCATGTCATGTCTTGTCTTCGCTGACGTCATTCGTCGTCCACCGAACGTCGAGAACGTGAGAAAAGCTGTGTTGCCGTCCTCTGCTGTACGTAAGTATTTGTCAGACTATTTCTTAGCCTTTTAGAGGTTTAATTGAGCAAAAGCTAAGCAATCAAGGGTTTGAATTTAGTACGTGAAAGTTTCTTTTGTTTTTTAGTTAACACTTAAACTAATTAGCCTCTGTAAACTTCTTTTGCAGGAACTGCACATGGCGTGTGAAACTCCCGCGTCAGGGTAAGATCTAAAGTCTTAGTAAACTGGATCGTTCATGATGAGCTTAATTTCCTTGTGAAAAATAACAGTCGCTGCGGGACGGTTAAATTTGTGGTTCATTCTATCCTTTCTGTAGCGTTCCTCGAGAATAAAAGCAGAGCATTTGCAGCTTTATAAATATTGACTTCTTGACTTATTGAGTTATCAAGTTCAACTTTATTCATTGCTCGATCCGTCTGAATATATAAGCTTTTTCTAGTAATGATACAGATAGGGTAGTTTATAATATATAGGGATAAATCCCAGAAATAAAAAGCCACGTCATTGTAGCAAGCTCGATTGAGGAATTCCAAGAGATTGAAACAACAGTCCTGTAGATCGCAGACTTGTAACGTTCCTAATTTTAAATTTGGGGATTGCTTGTATCAACGAATATAAGCTAAACTGCATGCAATGCAGGGCAGAGTAAGCCTGATTAGCACTAATTTAGATTTAACTGTCATGGTGTATGCAATTAACAGATGATATGCAATTAAAGCAGGGTTAGTCTTAATCCCTGCTCAGAAGTGTAAAAGGAATTTTAAGACATTCACATTTTTCCTCTCCAGAAACAACTCTATGAAATGGACAGAAGACCATGACTTAACCCTCTGTGGGGAAGTTCTTCTCCAGGAGCCTTTCAAGCATCCCAAAAACAGTAAAGAAAGGGTTGAAGTATGGGGGCAGATAGCCCTTAATCTTAACAGTCTTGCAAGTCCCATATTCAAAGTCTCTAAGAGATCAGTGAGAGACAGACTAACCCTTTTGCAGACGAAGTACAAGGAGAAAATAAGAGAAGAAGAAAGAGCATCAGGCATACACTTTGAGGAGACCCAGCTAGATACAGCAGTTGAAGAGATTCTTGACAAAGAAAAGGCAGCTGACATGGAAAGGAATGAGCAAGCTAGCACTCTCACCAAAAAACACCAGAGTGAGAAGGCAAGTGCCGAAGAGGTTAGGCGCCAAGCTATGGAACGTCTAGGCAAAACCCAAAAAAGAAATGCAGATTCAGAAGAAGGAAAACCCAGTAAAAAAGGGAAGAGAAGAAGTTCGGATGCTGTTGAATACCTCAAGGAGAAGTTTGAGTTAGAAAGTAAAGTGAGGAAGGATGAAATGGAGTTAAAAAAAAAATGAGCAGCAGATGTTGATGGATCAGCAGAGTCAAATGCACAAGCAGCAATTAGAAATGATGAAGATGGTACAACAACAGAATCAGTCATTAATGGCTTTATTGGAAAAAGCTACATTCACAAAGTGACTATCACAAATCTCCTCAAGATTTTGAAAACTTATTTTAGAACAGGTTGCACTTAAGGGGAGTATTAATCTTAGAAACCTCTTCTTTTGGAAACCTAAACTATGTTGAGCATTAATTTACTTAAACTTTGTTGAACTATGTTGAAAGTTTAGTTAACAAATATTTTACGCTGTTTTTCAACATGATTTTGTGGTGCAGGAAACTTGTTCCTTTATTTCAATACAAAAATCATACTTCACTTGCTTAGTGAGATAATGACTTGAAGAGAAGATCGGTTTTTTGCCTTACGTCCATGCTGTTGTGTTGGCATTTTTTGTAGATAGTGTGAATCTGGCATTAGTGTAACAGTGTACAAAAAGCATGTTGGTAAAATTAAACCTCATTTTGAATTCTCATTTGCTGTGATTTTACATATTATACATAATGCCCAGGCGCCATGTTACAAAGTTACTACAAAAAGTTATTAAAAAAGGTTATTAAGAAAAGTAGTATTCTATGGAAGGAAGTTCCAGCTGAAAAAAACTTGATGTCTGATTTCCATAGAGACATGTGAGGGCATTTCTAAGTAGGGCGTTGACCACATACATTTTACCCACACTACTGAGCCCAATTTTTAATTCTTTTTTAAAGTCCAAAAACTTGAAGTACTTAGTGACATCATTGAATAGCCACTCTACTGATTCTCTGACACTGCTCATTGACTGGTTGAAATCCATCATTTGAGGGGTCAAGGCTCTATTCCTGAAAGGGGCTTGAAGGTGTACCCTTAAAGGGTATGCTGGATCACCATAAATGCAGTATGGATTCCCCAAAGGAGAATTTGCAAAAGCCTAAGGTCATTAAGGAGTCTTGAGTCAGCCAGCATGCCTGCATCATGCCTCCTTCCTTCCAAAAAATAGAAAAATATTCAAAACTTTTTTCATGAATGACATAGAAATATATGACAAAAAAAAGAATTATTAGAACCATTTCTTACCTACGGGGCCATATAGATGACCTATCAGACCATTGGGAAGGGCAACACACTGAAACTTCAAAGCATGTACTCTTTTGTGGCCGTTATACACTGCTCTCTGATGCTCTGCAGGTCTGCAAATTGGACGAACCGTCCCGTCAACAAATCCAAAACAATTGTTTAAGGCAGAACCCTGGGCAGCAGTAGTGTCACTATACAGTTGCAGCAAGGGCTGAAAAAGAATTTGGTGATTCCACTGAGTGCTTCTGTGGCCGTGTGTATCTATATGTAGTCAAGCACTTGGTTGCTAACCATGCTTAACACAGGAACCGGCCGACCAAATCGTGGAATGATATCACTGAATTTGCAGGGGTAAGACAATCTTCTCAAAAGAATACAAAGCGCTTCCATTCCACTTGATACGGTTCTTTGGTAACACGTAAAGCTGTCTGGTATTTGAAGGACTTCGGCAAGAAGTGGAAGGTCGTGCTTCCTGAATCTAAATTCTGCCAAACACTCTGCATCGTTAATATCTTCCAGAGAAAACCTTCCAAAATTCTCATAGCAAAAATCAGGATTTTTGGCGAGTATTCCTCATACAACAACAACCGTTCTTCATCATCTAAAATGCCTTGAGCGTAACTAAAGAGAAAAAGTTCTTGCAGCTCGTGAAAAGAAACCATCTCGACGAAAAATTGATTTACTTTGCTGTGTTTTTTTGTTTACGTTCTCGTTCTCGTCGAGCGAAGCTTAAGTTTCGATTTTCCCGCCGTTTTCGTACCGTGAACGGGCCGTTCCGTCCCAGTCTTCACGCCGTACTGTTCGTCGTCGTCTTCTTCTTCGTCGTCTATGCTTAAGGTCTATAGTAAGAATTAGTCTACCATTCAAAGATCAAGTTTCAGCTATTGCTGTTCGAAGGCAGTTGCGTGATCTTAGTAATGAGATTGGCCCCACTTTGCAGCCAGTGTTTGTAAGCAAGGAATTAGAGCAAGATTTCAAACCTGAAGAAGCTAGGCCGTCAATTGTCAATCAGCAATGTGTTGTTTATCATTTTGTACTTGATCTGTGCGATACAGATTACGTCGGCTACACAGCCCGACACCTTTGTCAACGTGTTGCTGAACACAAGAATTCGGCAATCGGCAAGCATTTTCATGAAGCGCATGGTAGGAGCGATATTTTGAATGAGAGCCATTTGAAGATTCTGAGAAAGTGCGAAGGCAAATTTGATTGCTTCGCGTTTAAATGCTTTACATCAAGAAATTCAAACCTAGTTTGAATGTCCAAACGGACTCCATAAGTGCGAAACTCTTTGTTTAACTTGTAAATTATTTTCATCAATTATTGTTCGTCTTAGTATTTATGCATCTTAGTTTTATACATTTTTTGACTTGATAAAGACATTACCTTAACGTCGAAACGTTGTCGATTTCAATGCAGCTTTTTAGCTTTTTAAATCTTAGAATACTTTTAAGAAATCTTCTGTCGCAATTTTCTCATGATTGTCAAATGTTTTTGTCACTTAAGAATGGCTGACTGTTAGGATCGAGAAACGCCGGTCAACGTCCCATTTGACAAGTCGCTCATATTTTGCCCAAAGATACCCTTAAGTGACCTAATTCTAAAACTCATATTTAAAGGTTCCAGCGAATTTTTATTTTTCAGAAATTCGCGAAAATTTGAAAGCGCGGTCAAAGTGCGGTTTTTCGTGTAATAAAATGACCGAAATAAGGTGCGAGGACGAAGCGCTGATTAAGCCTTAAAATAAAGTCAATTGACTTCAAACTTCACACAAATGTGGAACAACCACTCTAATTTATTCCTCGCTTTAAACTAATCTCAGATATGTTGATATAGTGGTTTTCCGAACCATTTTAAAAACAGCTATGAAGCGTGTGAAAAATAACGGTAAAATATAGGTCATGTTTAACAGCATAAAAATGCATCTGGTACCTCACTTTCCGATTATTTTACTTTACAGCCTTAAAATATCATTATTAAAGATATACCATGCCAAGTTTCATGCTCGAACTCGCAGTATTTCCCTTTCTGAAAAGCGAAAATCTCTGTCAATGTGTTGGGCGCAAATAACACAATAATCATGCACGAAAAAGAGACAAATCAATTTCAATGGCGAAAGTAAAAGGCTGTCACTAATTAGAATCCCGTCAATTCACTGCTATCAGTAGAAACATAATGTCCACTGCATAAAAACTGTTTTTAGACGTTCTCGAACCATTGCGCGTTAACTTTGTTTAATTTTGTGTCCGCCGTCATGTCTAGTTTGTCATCGCGTGTATTTCGTTAATGTCAACAACACGTGAATGGTTGTCATAACAAACGCAAGAGGTTTCCTGGAACCTTAATGTTTTCGATTCACCAAAACGCTTTAAGTTCGTTAAGACACAATAATGGGTCAACTTGGAATGCTGTTTAGCATCAAGGACGTTAAAGGACTGTAAATTAATCGAGTTGAAATATCTTGAAGCAAATCAAAATCGCGCCCTTATTCTAATTTGGTAAACAGCCGATCTCCGTTCAAGTTCAAGAAGTCGAGAGGTTAATCCGGCAATGTATTACCGGTACAACAACAAAATCAAACCGAGATCATCAAAAGTGTAAGTTTAAAAGTGTAAGTTTAAAAGTGTAGTGGCAAGTTCCAAATAAATTTCGCCTATATAAATTGGAAACAAGATGTGAAACGGTCTGACCCGAAACAAATAAACAAAATATTAATACGACTAATTTAACCCGAAAATGTTACAGAAAACATACCTAAAAGCCGTCGATTCCCCTCAATACCACTCCGCATTGCCTTAAAGAGCCCAAGCTTTCTGCTGTAAGAATCAGGGGCCTCATGAATCTGTATTTATTATATCGGCAACCATGCTGCGTGGCTGATATTCGAGACTCAGTAAAAGTTGTCACACAACCGTACGAGCAGCCCAGTCACGCTTTCACTGCTCTTGCGCAAATTTCCAACATTTCGCAATTTACATAAACCGACTACAAGTTTAAAGTAGTGACAGTAGATTGAAATGCGCTTTTTAAAGCTGTCCTATGGAGGAACAATTATTTCTTGTTTCTGAATGGCTCTTAGTTGTAGCTACAGTCGGGGAGGGGGGGGGGGGAGGGGAGAGGGTATTCCCGGAAATTTCGGATATCTGTATGCCGTGGAAGATTAAGTGGTCTCCAGCTCTTAACGCCAACACTGAAACACTAGATGATTCTCCAAGTATCGCAGGGATCACTAAGCTAAATAATTTTGAGTGTAGCTCCGCTGAGTCAATTACCTGTTGGCGCGCATATTGCATTGACCGTGGACAGGTGGAAAGACAGTTAAACCGGAAAAGTCTATTGCACATTGTAATTTAGCGTTGTCCAACACGCAGTCGATCTGGTTGTAATGTTAATCGTATTTGAGAGAATCTCAAGTTTTCTTTCGACACATACCGGGGTGACATACTACTAGATGGGCGTGGCCGGGAGCCACGAGTCAAGTCAGTCAATTTGCCATGCTTAACCGAGAAGAGTGACTGCGACCTTAACGTCAGTGCCATTATCAACGGGTGTGACCGAGTAAGCGTCTGCTGAGGTTTCCATGGATAGTAACCATGCACGGTAGGGGTGTGTTAGTGTCTTCAAGGCCGCTGCATTCGTGTCTTTTATAGGCTGTCTACTTTAGAGAGGCACTTGTCGCTGGAGAAATGTACTCAGTCCCTGGAGAGCTATTCCCTTATGGACTTAGCCAAAATGTGCTACAAACCCTGCTTGGAGCAGGAGTTGGCGCTTAACTCCAAGCCACAATAGGTCTCCAGGAAGCCCTTGTTGCTTTAAAAAAGGTTTGGGCTCTCAGGGCAGTCAGAGACAAGCAGCAATCGTATCTTATGGCAAAATTCCGCATTGGTCAAACGACAGGCCGAAAGCTTGACGCTGAACTGGTGGCGCGGGAATGCGCAGTGCCCGGGATCCTTATAACATTCGTTCTTTTTCAGGTGCTAGTTTTTCTCTCACCTAAGTGCCGCAATGCGCCAAAGTGATCCTGATGAGATGCATGTTCAGGTATCTGAAGAGGAGAGAAATTTTAGTCAGGCAAAGGAAGTTGTAGAAATACTCCAGCTCCAGCATCCTTTGGTACACGACCAGCAAGACTCCTGTGCCTTGGCGATGGAGGGTGACCTAAAGAACCTGAAACTGTCTATGCTACCGTGCGGGTGTGAAGACATGGGACTAGATATACCTCTCCCACTCGTGCGTGGAAAAGCTCCATACTAGGCGCTTCTGAAGTATTTTACTAACAACTGCACTTGGCGGAAGTATTCTTAGGAACTGTCGGTGTTTGGCTTCTTCGGTATTTAGCAAACACCTCTTGCGGGGGGGGGGGGGTGGAGGGGAGGGGGAAGGATCGTTAAATTTTTGTAGGGAAGGGGAGGGAGTAGAGGAGGAAGACAGTTTAGAGGAAAAACTAACGGCCGAATCGTCTCAACCTTGTTCCCAGGGTCTCTCATCTCACCGCCCCCTGGAACGAGCTCAGCATCAGTTCATTAGAATAACACAGAGGCCTATTAGGGTAAAGCGTAGAGACAATCTGCAGTCCTTCCACAAGTGGCTCAAAATCACTCTTCTCGGTTAAGCATGGCAAATTGACTGACTTGACTCGTGGCTCCCGGCCACGCCCATCTAGTAGTATGTCACCCCGGTATGTGTCGAAAGAAAACTTGAGATTCTCTCAAATACGATTAACATTACAACCAGACCGACTGCGTGTTGGACAACGCTAAATTACAATGTGCAATAGGCTTTTCCGGTTTAACGGTTTTTCCACCTGTCCACGGTCAATGCAATATGCGCGCCAACAGGTAATTGACTCAGCGGAGCTACACTCAAAATTATTTAGCTTAGTGATCCCTGCGATACTTGGAGAATCATCTAGTGTTTCAGTGTTGGCGCTAAGAGCTGGAGACCACTTAATCTTCCACGGCATACAGATATCCGAAATTTCCGGGAATACCCTCTCCCCCCCCCCCCCCCTCCCCGACTGTAGCTACAACTAAGAGCCATTCAGAAACAAGAAATAATTGTTCCTCCATAGGACAGCTTTAAAAAGCGCATTTCAATCTACTGTCACTACTTTAAACTTGTAGTCGGTTTATGTAAATTGCGAAATGTTGGAAATTTGCGCAAGAGCAGCGAAAGCATGACTGGGCTGCTCGTACGGTTGTGTGACAACTTTTACTGAGTCTCGAATATCAGCCACGCAGCATGGTTGCCGATATAATAAATACAGATTCATGAGGCCCCTGATTCTTACAGCAGAAAGCTTGGGCTCTTTAAGGCAATGCGGAGTGGTATTGAGGGGAATCGACGGCTTTTAGGTATGTTTTCTGTAACATTTTCGGGTTAAATTAGTCGTATTAATATTTTGTTTATTTGTTTCGGGTCAGACCGTTTCACATCTTGTTTCCAATTTATATAGGCGAAATTTATTTGGAACTTGCCACTACACTTTTAAACTTACACTTTTAAACTTACACTTTTGATGATCTCGGTTTGATTTTGTTGTTGTACCGGTAATACATTGCCGGATTAACCTCTCGACTTCTTGAACTTGAACGGAGATCGGCTGTTTACCAAATTAGAATAAGGGCGCGATTTTGATTTGCTTCAAGATATTTCAACTCGATTAATTTACAGTCCTTTAACGTCCTTGATGCTAAACAGCATTCCAAGTTGACCCATTATTGTGTCTTAACGAACTTAAAGCGTTTTGGTGAATCGAAAACATTAAGGTTCCAGGAAACCTCTTGCGTTTGTTATGACAACCATTCACGTGTTGTTGACATTAACGAAATACACGCGATGACAAACTAGACATGACGGCGGACACAAAATTAAACAAAGTTAACGCGCAATGGTTCGAAAACGTCTAAAAACAGCTTTTATGCAGTGGACATTATGTTTCTACTGATAGCAGTGAATTGACGGGATTCTAAATAGTGACAGCCTTTTACTTTCGCCATTGAAATTGATTTGTCTCTTTTTCGTGCATGATTATTGTGTTATTTGCGCCCAACACATTGACAGAGATTTTCGCTTTTCAGAAAGGGAAATACTGCGAGTTCGAGCATGAAACTTGGCATGGTATATCTTTAATAATGATATTTTAAGGCTGTAAAGTAAAATAATCGGAAAGTGAGGTACCAGATGCATTTTTATGCTGTTAAACATGACCTATATTTTACCGTTATTTTTCACACGCTTCATAGCTGTTTTTAAAATGGTTCGGAAAACTACTATATCAACATATCTGAGATTAGTTTAAAGCGAGGAATAAATAAGAGTGGTTGTTCCACATTTGTGTGAAGTTTGAAGTCAATCGAGTTTATTTCAAGGCTTAATCAGCGCTTCGTCCTCGCACCTTATTTCGGTCATTTTATTACACGAAAAACCGCACTTTGACCGCGCTTTCAAATTTTAGCGAATTTCTGAAAGATAAAAATTCGCTGGAACCTTTAAATATGAGTTTTAGAATTAGGTCACTTAAGGGTATCTTTGGGGAAAATATGAGCGATTTGTCAAATGGGACGTTGACCGGCGTTTCTCGATCCTAACAGTCAGCCATTCTTAATTCTTCTCCGTATAAACAGTCTTTAGCCAATAGATTTGAGTGAAAGCAGAGCAGAGGTCGCGGATTATGACGCGTTTCTGGCTCTGATTACTCACGTTCCCTAAAATTGGTTTGTTTACCAACAGATTTCGCAGGATGTCGACGGGAGGTAATTCACTTTTTTAACGGCTTTTCAAAGATGAATTTCAATCTTTGTTCGAAACATGTACTTTTGTAAACAAAGTCCTTCCATTCCACTGCAAACTGTTCCTTGTGGGCACTTGAAACGAACCGGAATCTGCAATGTGTTCACATCTAAACAGAATGGATCATAATCCCACTGTGGCAACGTGGATAAATAAGCAGGTAGTGATCGTAAAGAAACAAAACCTCTTCATCATCTAGAAAATAAACCATCGGCATGAGCTATTGCAAGCGGGCTTCTGACATCTTCGAAAGAGATTCTCTGGCTAAGCAGAGTAGTTATAATTAGTTCCCTCTATAAAATGAAGTGTTATAGGTACAAGTAGTTGTTGATATTGCCATGAGCAGCAGATTGTAGATGATATCGTTACACGAACAACCACGAGTGATATCTGTTTTACAACATCTGGTAGAGGCGATTTCAAATGTCAGACATATTAAACATAGCGTTTGGTCCCAGAGCCGTCCGGTTGACTGTTCCATTTGCAAAATATTATCTCAAACTAAGACTTTCACTTATCGAAGAGGCTTTCTTGCTTGTACCATCGGAATGTTTGAGCCAAGCCAAACCAATTACTTAGCAAGTAGACTACTCAGCAAATCTCAAACCGAAACCAAAATCAAAGTAATTGTCTAATTACTGTCGACTCTCAACTGAAAACCGCGCTATAGCTTCATTGCATTATTAGAAATTTATACCAAATTAACAGGACCTTCATGTTAACCTGTCCGCTTTTTGGGTGAAAAACTTTTGAAGCATGCATGTTGTTACACAGCCGTGTCGATTTAATGCAAGTCTGGTCTGTAGTACTACACTGATTATATTTCCAGGACTATTGCAACACTGCCTGCGTAAACGATCGTTCTCATCCTTTTCATCTTGATAATTTGGTTTGCAAATACAAACAAGAGAAAAGGAAATCGCTTGTAAATGATCTTTTACCCGGTAAATATTTTGTGAAATTTTAATACCAGACTTCCCCAACGGCCTTCAAATTTCACAAGTGTTTTAGAAAGTTTTCCACACGTGAAAGCTGACGAGTGTTTTATCAACAAGAATCAAAAAGCAAAAACTACCAAAACACCACAAGGAAAGGTTGCAAATAACAATTACTTACTATCCTGATCTGTATTTTAATCAAATGGAATACATCTGTAACAAACTACCATAACGTCCAAACGGAAAGCTTGATACAAAAATGTACTTACTATCCTGGTCTGTTGTCACAACAATCACAGGATCACTGGCTGGTCCATCTCCTTTCACAGTAGATGCAAACACTGTGATATTGTAGTTGACAAACTCCTTTAGATTTCTCAATTCCTTTTCAACGTCATCACGACCAGCTGAAACATTTCCACTATCATTCTCTGTTTGTGAATGGTAAGTAATGGTGTAACCCGTGATGATACCATTCTGTTGATCAGCTGGAACTTCATCCCACATGATTAAGATGCTCGTTGAGCTGCGGTCCTGTCCTTGTACATTTTGTGGAGCACCGTCAGGCTCTGATACAGAAGGTCACAAAAGAGATATATTACGACGATTGCTATGGTCCATACCTTATTAGTGAATCGCGAGTAGCAGGTTTTCTGTTTGTGACTACCATAAGCCTTCCCAAAATTAGTTACGTTATGTACCGGAGATATTGTACACATATAATAATCATTGCAAGAACAAACCAACCAGCAAGATAACACGAAGGTTGTTGTAATATCTAATTCAATTTTGGAGATAATATATTTTTCTCGATATTAACTCTTGGTAGTTAGACAATCCTGACCTAAATGTATGTTCTCAAAAACAGGTACAGAAAATAAAAATACTTTTCCAAAATTCGAAAACCAAACACCTTTAAATGACAACTTTTCATATCGTAAATCGTTTTCTTCTAATACTTCACATATTACCTCTATTGACTATAGTTATTGAGTATTTGGAAATAATGGAATGAAAAATTAAACTGTTAGAAACCACCATAGCGCAAAAACGGAAAGCTAATACTAAAATCTACTTACTATCCTGGTCTGTTCTAACAACAATTGGATCACTGGCTGGTCCATCTCCTTTCAAAGTAGATGCAAGCACTGTGATATTGTAGTTGACGTACTCCTGTAGATTTGTCACTTCTGTCTGACGAACAGAGGCATTTACTCGAATATTTCCATCGTCATTTTCTGTTTGTGACTTGTAAGTGATGGTGTAACCTCTGATAATACCATTCTGTTGATCAGCTAGAACTTCTTCCCATATGACGGAAATGCTGGTTGAGCTGCTGGTCTGTCCACGCACATTTTGTGGAGCACTATCAGGTTCTGATATAGAAATTGAAAGCAGAATTATATTGCAACGAGCGTGGTGGTTGTTCAGTTCATTATTGAGCACTTTAATGCTGTGTTTACATTTGAGCTTTAACCAAGGTAAACAGTTACTAAGGTCAAGTTACTCAACCTTGGTACATTCGTTCAGTTTTTTTTACCGGCTCAAATAACTCAAGTTGATCTTTCAACATTCGCGCGCGCTGCATTATCAACGTCATGAAATCAAACTTGGACGAGGATCCCACCGCAGCGGAACAGGAGCAAATTGAGGTGCCATCATTTTCATAGGCAAGGACCTCATTCCATAATATTGCGGCGAAAATTCATCTGCTTGATCATACCTAGAGTATGCATGGTTATATGCGTAGAAACGTGGATACGTTTTATAAGCAGCATCCTCCCTGGTGGCAAAATATATCGACAATAATTACACAACAAAAGATCGAAGTTTGTCTAGAGAAAGTTGTAAATAATACTGAGAATGAAAAATACAATGCTTTCTTTTACGTGAGGAATTGTTCGCCGTAAGAAGATCGATCCAATCTTTCCACATTATCTGCCATGATAGCCTAGTCAAAACTGGAAAAGAAACGCTTTGCTTCGTCGACAATCGCACAATCTGCTCACGGGAAGTGAAATATTACGCCGCCACAAGCGGATATATCTGTCATCTTGACCTTGGTTACCAACTGTAACCATGCCTGATCACAGGGTAATTACAACTTTTACCTCGGTTAAATTTCTTTTGTCTTTTGCGGCATTTACCAAAGTATCAGTTGGCGTTTACACACGGAAAATGTTTACCTAGGTAAGTAAACTCTGGTACCTCGGTAAACCGTTCAAGTCTAAACACAGCATAAGATAAGGTCACTACGGACTACGGTAGCACGCGTCCCGGACCTGGTTTGAGGTTTAGTGTGCATGCTCATTGGCACGTGGCTTTCGTAGTCCGTCGTCTCATCGCTCGCTACTGGGAGAAGTCAGGCTGTTTTATGTAGTGGGGACTACGTAAGTATTTTTTGCTGAATTTCGACCCTCTACTGATTTCTAAACTTCATTTTTATGTCAAACAGTCTTGAGCCAATAGATTTGAGTGAAAGCAGAGCAAAGGTCGCCGATTTTGACGCGTTTCTGGCTCTGATTACTCACGTTCTTTTAAACAGATTACACAGGATGTCGACGGGAGGAGAAAGAAGGTAATTCACTTCTTTACGGATTTTCAAAGATGAAATTCAATATTTGTTCGAAATATGTACTTTTGTAAACAAAGTTCTTCCATTCCATTGCAAACTTTTCCTTATGGGCACTTGAAATGTGCCGGAATCTACAATGTGTTCACATCCAAACAGAATGGATCATAATCCCACTATGGCAATGTTGATTAAGAAGCAGGTAGTGATTCTAAAGAAACAAAACCTCTTCATCATCTAGAAAACCATCGGCATGAGCTATTGCAAGCGGGCTTCTGACATCTGTCGGGCTTCTGGCAACTGGCCAATTGTGTAGTGTGTCAACACCTTTGCATACGACCTGTCTGCTTTCTTGGCTAACGTATTATCTCCTCTTGCAGGTAACTCGAACTTCACAGCGAAGAACTCAACTGACTTCGCCTCCACCATCGCGAGTGAAGAGATCCAGGACCACGAGATCATGGTGTCTTTCGACGTAGAGTCACTGTTTACCAACGTACCGATCGAGGACGCCGGACAAGCCGCGCTACAAAAAATGGAGAACGACGCAGGCCTGGCTGACCGCACGACACTTACACCAGTTCAAATCGCCGACCTCTTGAATTTCGTATTAAGATCTACGTACTTCCAGTACAACGGATCGATTTACGAACAACGAGACGGCACAGCCATGGGGAGCCCTGTATCCGCGGTTATTGCTAATCTCTACATGGAGATATTTGAAGAACAAGCAATAGAGTCCGCACCTTGCAAGCCTAAGATCTGGAAACGCTACGTAGATGATACTTTCACCATCCTGGATCGGGATAGAGTTGACGTCTTCCTGCAACACCTGAACAGTCAACAACCATCAATCCGTTTCACCATGGAGATCGAGAACAACAACAAGATCGCCTTTCTCGACACGTCAGTTTACAGAGAACCTGATGGCCGCCTTACCACCAGTGTCTACAGGAAACCAACACATACTGATCAGTACCTAGCGTATGATTCACACCACCCTCAGTCAGTAAAGCGCGGTATTGTGAAGTGTCTGTACGACCGGGCTAAACGTCTCGTCACCAAACCATCAGTAATCGCTGGAGAGAAGAAACATCTGTCATCTGTACTTGTTTCTAACGGATATCCCTCCTCTTTTGTACAGAAGATCACAAAGGCACGAACAACCCCAAGAAGAGAGCCGGTCGCGGAATTTAAATCCACCGCCGTTTTACCTTATGTCCAAGGGGTTTCAGAGTCTCTCCGCCGCTGCCTAGAACAACAAGGCATTCGCACCGTCTTTAAGTCCGACACAACACTTCGGTCACATTTAGTACGACCAAAGGACACCGTTAACCCGGCTAAACAAGATGGTGTTGTCTACAGGATTCCCTGTGAGTGCGGCAAAGTCTACATCGGGGAAACAGGGAGATCTATGCAGGAGAGGATCAAAGAACACGACAGGGATATACGACTCGCCCGTACCCAGACCTCCGCCGTTTCTGAACACACCCACGAGACCGGCCACTATCCTATCTGGAATGAGGTCAAGTTTATTGATCGAGATCCTCACTGGTACACACGTAGGGTCAAGGAAGCTATTCACATAAGACTTCACCCTAACAACATCAACAGGGATAGTGGAATTGAAATTCCTGAAGCATGGATACCCACGATCAAGAAACACAACAACAGGAGAACGGTACAACAGCGGACCACTGAGGGAACAACTACTCGCCGGAATAATGGAATAATAGGAGGATCGAAATGCACCAATCACAGCCGACCTTTGTGATATAAATGATACCGTGCAATCAGTCGACCTTATCGCCTAAAGAAGACTAGCAGTAAGCAGTCGAAACGTCGCGATCTACATCTCAAGTGACTACATCGTGAGACAAACGATAATACACTTTATTGTTCTTCAAAAGACATTCTCTGGTTAAGCAGAGTAGTTATAATTAGTTCCCTCGATGAAATGAAGTGTTTAAGGTACAAGTAGTTGTTGGTATTGTCATGAGTAGCAGATTGTAGATGATATCGTTACACGAAAAACCACGAGTGATATCTGTTTCACATCATCTAGAAGAGGCGATTTCAAATGTCAGACATATTAAACATAGCGTTTGGTCCCAGAACCGTCCGGTTGACTGTTCCATTTGCAAGATATTATCTCAAACTAAGACTTTCACTTATCGAAGAGGCTTTCTTGCATGTACCATTGGAATGTTTGAGTGAAGCCATATGCGACATTGGAATATAAAATTAAAAAAAAAAAAAGAAAATGAAACAATGTATTAGATGATGGAGAGATTAAAGTTGAAGATGGAGCCATAATCCTAATCAGCGGAAGGCCGCAGCTCAAGGCAAGACTTAAGATTTGCAGGGCGTGGCTGATTCGTGCTAAAGAGACCCAGTGGCTCTCCACATAACGTTATTAAGCGACACTCTCTCGAGGATTTTTGTCCGATTTACTTTGAGTTTGCATATGGTTCGTGAATCGACCACATTCATTAGCATGAATTTCATTTCACTTTGTGCTTAGGCCAGTTTGTCACTGTGTACGTGTATATCGTAGTCGACGCATGTCTTGCATAGAAATATCCAGGAGATAACTAATTAAATATAGAAACAGGCTACAGAATCGAGGCTCCTTGCGAAGGAGCTAAAGAGTTTCATTGGTTTTGTGAAGCTTTTATGAAGCTCAAGTTATCGACGTCGCCGTCCTATACGAAAATGTCGAAAATATACTTCTTAAGCATTTTGTCTTTGGCAATACGACGAGATAGCGACAGGTTCCCGCGTCCACTGCCAGTCACGTCGTTGCCTTCCCGTCCCTAATGTTGCGTATACTGATGTAGAAAACATATATATCGACCACTCAAATTTTAAAACAATACTTTGCAATGAAACCAAAACTCCGTAACTCCTTTTTGCACCATTGTGGTTATTTATACTGTCGAGTAACCACATGTCCTCTTCGGGGACTTCTGTTCCTTTATATTATACACTATACTGGCGGACCCGGAAGGTCACCGACACCACTAAAGCTTTCAGCAAAAGTTACGAGGCAATATATAATCCGTCAGGAATACTTTCGTTCACGCAAGTACATAATCGATGTAAATTTGACAATATCAAAACGCCTTATAGTGATGTAGTACATTCGTCGTGAAACTGAATAAAACAACTAACCTGCCTGAGAGAGAGGTACAAGGAAGAAGAATGAAAAAAATGTTTTGAAATCCATCCTAGGAACTGGATGGGCAGCCTTCTTCCCTCAAGCGTGCATTTGGCTCTTAATTCCGTCGATCACATGATTCTATCAATCATCTTCCGCTCATTGATAACCGTCTGACAGATTTCTATGCAAATGTTTTTCATATTTCCACAATAATAATGTTAGGGCACGCGTAAAGTCAAGGACGACTTTAATAAGCGTAGATGTTAGACATGCCTCAATACCTGGAACGTCTTAAATTTGCTCAACACCACAGTCTGAAAAAGTGTTATTTAATTTCGACGAATGTGATTATTTCTGAGGGGTAAAAAAATTAGAAGACGTCGTATTTCCTTTTTTCTATGACGATTTTACCACACAGACACTCTCCAGTCAGCGGGTAACAGTCAAATACAATAATACATGAATAAACTCTTCTGCCGTTTACCGAAGAATTAAGAAATCCATCGACCAAAACGTGAGCTGTTTTTAATAAAAATATTAAGTGTCAGCGTTTTCATGGTTTGCAAATTGTTTCGCTTCCACGTGGCGTTTGTATTTCAATTTCGTTTGAAAATTTAGGTCGGATTTAGATTTTGCCTGTAAGTATACCATTGCGGTAGTTTATACGTTTTTTTTTTGTTTTTTTTGTTTTGTAATCATTGCTTAGGAAATTTAGGAATTTACTAACCCACAAAAACGGCTTAGCATGATACAATAAAAACATCGAGGTAAACACAGAATATTTAATTTAGAAGCGAAGTCCTAAAGAGATGTTCATCAGATAGCGACTGCGCGTCAAATACGTTTGCTTTCAAAAAACGCCTTCAATTCCGCACGTAAGATAAATGAATTTATTTGCGTGCAAATAAAAGTTTTTATGTCACCTCCCCGTTTATACATTTAATTTGTACCGGGTGTTGACATGACATGTGTAGGTCATTCAAGGGTAAAGGCGGGTAGATTGCTGCGTTCGTATTACCGTCATTTGATACCTTAGGCAATACTTTGGAGTTGTGCAAGAATCACGAGACAGTCAGACAATTTCATTACAGTAGAAAGTAGGATTGTGTAATTGTCACACCCTATTCAGTAAAAGTACATAGCCTCGTTTTCCTGGAGCACAAGAGGGTAAAAGAGCAATGCTAGCTGTGACTCGCCCTCTTAGCCTGTAACGCTAAATCTTGAAGTCGATCAAGCAATCAACCCGCCTCCGCCCCTTGCTCCCCCGATAGCCTTTACTTATGTGTACTTTTATTATGCTGCCATTTTCGTGACCCTCACCTGGTATGACGACTTTATATACTTTATGAATGATTATGTTATGATGTAGTTAATTATTAGTTAGTAATTTATCAATAAAAGCGGCCACGACACATGGCCAAATTATTATCCCAACAGGTTGCTGTCTTTATTTTAAGCGGTCTAGCAAAGAGAGCTCGATTGTTGGCTTAAATCAGTCGTGTAGTCCATATGATTGAAAACCACTCCATGGAAGGGGGCATAAAAATATGAAAGAAAAATATTAAGAGGCAGCGTTTTCATGGTTTGCAAATTGCTTCGCTTCAACGTGGCGTTTGTATTTCAATTTCGTTTGAAAATTTAGGTCAGGTTTAGGTCTTGCCTTTAAGTATACCATTGCGGTAGTTTATGCGTTTTTTTCTTTTTAATCATTGGTTAGGAAAAAGAAAAACCGTTTCTAGACAGAGTTCTCGCTGCTGTATATGCCTTAGAATTTATTTCAGATTTTTGCCAGAGTGCAGTAGGCAACTCAACTGAAGCTGTTCAGCCTAGTTACAGAATGATTATTCTCTGTTAATGCAAGCACTGAGGGTGAAAGCAGTTTACAGCTCAAAAGGACTTGAGACGAGTCATTTTCCTCATGCACACGCGTTTTTTAATCGCTGACTTAAGGTTTTTTTTTTCAGGAATATGGCAAATCTTCAAGTTTGAATACAAATCCTTTGTCTATGCATGACTGCTGCAGTGTGGACAGACGGCTACTTCCGTACAAAGTTATTAAAAATTCATCAAGTTTAAACAAAGGAAATTATGATCGTTACAGTGTTTCGATATGTGCTCTATAGTTAATATAGGGTTTTACATAACAGAGCATCGATCTTTCTGTTTTCCCAGAGTTTAAGTTTCGATTGAGATGATATCTTAAACACTCAAGACAGCGTTTTGCGTTTTGCCATATTTTCAAACACCTCAAGGTTAATTCGTCAAAAATACTCCACTGCACGCCGTATTTTCAACTCTCTTCTTGGTGTTTGGAAATTTGGTAAAACACGGTCTCTTGTGTTCAATATAGTACATGAAAAATATTATACTAACACTAAAAATATTACTTTCTGTGATAAAGTTACGCTTTCTCTCTGAATGAAAACTTTGTTTTAAAGGATGTTTTTACAAAAGGATGATATTACGTTGTTGATCACGTGGTTACTATCCATTTTTTTTGGTTCCAGTTTTCTCAAGCAAAAACTGGTAATTGCAATACACGTCATGCGAATTCCGTATTCTCCCTCTTCTTGTTCCGTTTTGTTTCAATTTTTGGAGAATGCGGAAAAAAAAATCAAGACACAATTTGATAGCGCTGTAAAAGGTACATGAATCGGTACAAACTGTACTGAGTCACCATTGACGGCTTTTCACGCTAACACAGTTACTAGTCGTTCAGGAGAGTTCCCTTTGATATTTCTTGTAAATATGGTTGGGAGGTATACATTTGATCAGTTATTACTACGTTAGGAGGATTTTGGTAGCACGAATATTGACAAAGCTGTAAAACGTTGACAAAACGATATCCCTACCCTTGAGAATCCATGAAAGATAATCCAGGTGATTATAACCGGTCATCCATGTCTTTTTTTCTGGTATAATCTGGCTTCCCTCTCTCTCTCTCTCTAAAAAAAATAAAAAAATAAATAAAATAAAGAAAAGAAAAAAAATGATAACAAAAGAAAATATGTATCAGCATCCTAAGATACAGAAATTATGTAATCAAATAATTTAGGTCAATACGTTACAAATTTCATGTTACTTAGATTGTATATCATAAATTCAGATCTACAATGCAAATATATGTCTTGTATAATGATAACAATTAAAAAATTACCCGGCAGATACCTTTCCTTACCACCTTATCAAAAAAGAAGCATTCCAGCCGACTCTTGGGCCTGGTTGAAAAAACAGCTCACAAAACCTTAAACTAGCAATTTTAAATCAAAATTACTGATGGAAATTTCAATAAGGCACAAATCTAATGTTTTAAGTAAAAATTGGCATGGGTCTCACATTGCTGCAATGAATTCACAATTCGGATTTCTGCCATGGAAATCGGACTTGTAAATTTCGATAAAGCACCTCAAGGATTTGAAGTTCATCCCAAAATCCAAGTAATGCATCTTTGTAACAAATACAATGCAACACAGCTATAATTTTGCAATAAAATTATGTTGTGCTTTGTTTCGAATAATGCAACACCGGTTTTTTACACTTACGAGTAAAAATACGAGTTGTGAATTTTAGTGAAATACTTGCAAATCTGAATTTTTGAAGTAAAAACTCTGATTAGTAAGTTCTTATAACTCACACTTTGAAAGTTCGACCTGTGCATTTCCACAAAGCACTTCTTGAACAGTGGACATGCATGTCGTGAATTCAAATGAGGAGCAACTCAGATTTCAGCTTACACTGAAACATCCAAGTTACGAGTTTCTGTAGCACACAATTCATATTTTAAACTGGTAATATGAGTTGTGAACTTAGGTAGATTAAGGCAGGGTCCTAATTTTTGCGTTGAAAATCTGGGTTGCCGTGTTTTCGCTTAAGGTTTGGTTCTATGCACCAGAAATCCGGCTTGTGAATTAGAATTCGTTAAGGCACATCTCGAGTCGTAAAGTTCTGTAAGGTACTGTACCCTTCGCTCCGAAATCATAAGCTGGTAGTTTCAGCCAACTTGCTTGCACTGGAAAATTAACAAATTCCCTTTCCTGCTGAAGTCGAAAAAGATGAAAATCCATTGCCGTGGTTTCTGATTGATTGGTGAATTGACATTAATACTTACAATATTCTTCTACTATAAGCGTCGCGGCAGATGAAGTAGTTTGACCGACACTGTTATTAGCTAGACATCTGTATTGACCAGCGTCTGGTAGATGAACATCAGTTATTGTCAAATTATGTACGTCGTTTGTTATAGCTGAGCTTAGTCGTGGATTTGCTGCTAAATTCAATTCTTCTTCATTTTTTGTCCATCTAACACTCGGCTTTGGGTTTCCTTCTACCAAACAATGGAAAACAACATCTTGTCCTTCCGCTGCCCGAGTATCCTTTGGATGTTTGGAGATCTCAGGTGCAACTAACAGAACAAAAAAAGAAAGATACATTGTAAAAATTAAAAACAAAAGGTTAAGAAAACATAGTGATGGAAGATTAATCAATAACTATTTCTTAAAACATAAACAGACGAATTTTAACGTTAGAACCCGACGTTTCGGCGTCATCGTGACACCATTCTCAAGGAAAAGTGAATAAATAATGCGAAGATTTGATTTCTATACAGTCTACAAATTAGCATAATAACAAAGAATCACAAGTTCTTCGAGTGAATACCTTTGCGTGAATCGAGTTCGTTTGCACGTTTAGGGATGGTTTAAGAACAATAAACCTACCTAGAGATGGTTAAAAAAAATTTCACGTGCTTACTAAATGTCCTAACAAATTTGATTGCCTAGTTAAGGAGATCGATGTTTTCATAAGTAAACTTCCCTAAACGTGCAAACGGAGTCGATTCGCGCAAAGGTATGCACTTGAACAACTTGTGATCCTTTGTTATTATGTTTATTCGTAGAGACTGTATATAAATCAAACCTTCGCATTATTTATTTACTTTGCCTAGAGAATAGTGTCACGATGACGCCGAAACGTCGGGTTTTAACGTTAATATTCGCCCGCTTATGATGGAAGATTGTTGCTGTTAATGTTTCCTGTTGTTGTTGTTTTCTTTTTTTCTGTTTAAAAGAAAGGTGGCAGCTTAACAATATCTTATTTGATCCACCGATATCGAGTTCAGGAGTGGTCGCTAACTAGTTCTAATGCTTGAAGCCATTGTTCGATTTAAAAGGACTCTCGGATATTTCTTTTTGTAGTCCGAATGTAAAAACTTAGAAGAAGCTTAGATTTCAGCTAGTGGGTAAACACGTAA
>NC_138158.1:17242680-17405180 GCF_964199315.1 Orbicella franksi
GCACAAACATCTTGAGGATGAAATCTGTAGTTAATTAGATGAACATCTTAGAATTCCCTGGTTACATAATTTTTCTGTATCCTGCCTTCTTTCCGAATGTGCAGCCCAAAGAAAGAGGGCAAATTTATTACACTTTTCCCTGGATTTAACAGTCATGGTGAATTCACGAATATTTTACAATTTCTGTTGCCTAATCTAGATAGAAAAATGCAGATTTACTGGGATACTGCTAGCAACAAGAAAATCAAGTGTCATTAACACAGAGAAACTTCTCTCGAAATATACCAAGCCTGGAGTAGTCTTGTAAAGATTGCATCACTTTGATATTAAAACATGAATAATCATTCAACTGGAACAATAATGCGAATACATCATTGCAATGTCCACCGCTTCCTCCCTTACACGAAGAGCGTGCTTTAATTAAAAACTTCTGCCCTGCCATCGCTCTCCCTGAAGATTACGGCTGAAATGAGGCTCTTCAATTTTTCTTAGAGATCTTTAGCAACGTGCCTTGACATGGAAATCCTCTAACTGCTGACACGTGTAAACATCGTAATATAAATATACCCGTCCCGAAAGAACTTATGGCTTTCCTCTCCAGCATTCTTCTTCCGCCTTGCTCGAACCACGAAGACCATGTTCGCTGAACCAAATTTTGGAAAATTCCTCGAGGATTTTGACCATTTCTATTCTTTATTGAATAAACAACTAAGGCAACGTACATGATTAACACAACAAATACAAGCGGCTGCAATAAGAAAGAAAATGTTAAGGGAGCCTCGTTTTCACGCAATGCCAATTCAATGTAACGTGTGTGTCAGCCGAATTTGTCTGTAGGGGCCAAGATTTAGGAATCCGTGTGGTACACTCTCACCAAATATCCAAGGAGCACCCCACCCCCGGGAAAACTGCTCCCGTATGTCATTTATGATCTCCAAAGCTTGATATCAATTTCGCACAATCATCGTTACGTATCCAATTTGTTGCATTCTCCATAACAATCTCACATAACTTCGGCTAATGACAGATAATTATGATTTCGCGGTAGATAAAAAAAAAACAAAAAAAAAAAAACATAAAGTTTTGAATTACATCAATATTTCACAGAATAAAACGCGACACTTTGGTTAACCGTATTATGAATTCAAACAAACTTAGCTAAGGCTCAGGTCAAACGTCGAACTTCACATGAGACGAACTAAGCGGCTCGACTAAACTGAGCGAATTAAGTTCCCGATAAGTTCGACGTTTGGTCGATCTAAATTCGAATTAGGATCGACCAGAGCTGTATCCGTTCGGATCGACTCAAATTGCAATTTACAGTAGTTCGTCTCATGTGAAGTTCAACGTTTGACCTGAGCCTAAACTGTGACCTCTCACGCGAAAACGTTCCTTGCGGTGTCCGTTCGAAAGGCTGAACGCAAGGCAAGTGAACGGGTAAGAAACGGGTCCACAGACCGTTCAAAACGGACACATTGAACGGCTAAACGGCTGAAGAAAATTTTTGAACGGATGAGGTCAAACGGCTGAACAGCTCACGAAAAGTTTTGAACGGCAGAAGTCGAACGCCTGAATGGCTGTAGTTTGTTTTTGAACCGCTAGCTGTGAAAGGCTGAACGGCTGAATAACAGCTATCAAAAACTTCCGAATGAAATTATACATACATAGCAATGAATAACATTAAGGTCAAATTGTGGTTCTTATCTGAGAAATGACTGAATCGAAAACCTCGAATAAAATTCATACGAAACCACATCCGGGACTCGGATGGCGTATTTTCCATTTATTTCATAGGTACTGAGATTTATCCACGAAGATCATAGTGAATACAATTCGTACTGATTTTAAATGTAGCCAATCAGGAACACAAACGGCAAAATTTCACCGTGAAAAAATATCGTTCGTCCAATCAGCAACGCAAACGACGAAATTTCACTAATGATGAATGAACGCACTTAAGAGAACGTCATCCGAGAGCCGTTGCACAAAAACCCGCAGGCTTTGAAAAATGGCCGAGGGGAGGTTTGCTTCAGTTTGCTCAGTTGAAGAATTTATTTTAGAACAAGAAAACAAAAACACCGCTCAAAAAACTGAACGAGATGTCAGATTGCTTGAAAGATATTTGAAAACAAAGGACGAAGTCAGGAAACTTGAAAATATTTCAGCCGTTGAGCTGAATGAATACGTTAGCCAATTTATTATCTCCGTCCGCATTAAAGATGGCACCGAATACGAGCCAACTTCGCTTCGAAGTTTAATTGCCAGGTTCGAACGACACTTGAAGAAAAAGGGCTATTCTGCCAGCAAAATCAACGACTTGGTCTTTGAGAAAACCAGAAAAGTTCTTAAATCCAAGGAAAAACAGCTAAAGAGGCAAGTAAAAGGGAATAAACCCAACGCATCGGTAGCTTTGAAGAGCGAAGAGTTCAAAGTAATGTACGACAAGGGTTTGCTCGGTATGTGTAGTCCCGAGGCACTTTTAGACTCGCACTGGCGAAACAATACTCTTCACTTTGGACTCCGTTAGTGCAAAGGACATCGTGATATGTGCTGGGGAGATGTAAAGCTACACAAAACGGCAAGCGGAGTGGAGTACTTGGAGTTTAATGAAAGACAGACAAAAGCTAGAACTGGATCAGACTACAGCGATGTCAGAGCTGTACCACCGGAAATGTCCGCGACCGACGAAACTGAAAGAGATCCTGTCGCGGCTTACAGTTTTTTGCTATGAAGTGACCTGAGGAAAGGAATCAAGACGATGCTCCCTTTTACCTCGCCGTAAACATTATTTTAAAGGCAGACTCACCCGCAAGAAAGGCTGGTTCATTTCAAGTCCAGCGCTGCTGGCGTTAACAAACTGAACGGTTCAATGAAGACAATGGTTCAGAAGGCAGGAATTCAAAACGACAGGCTTCTAGACATATATGATAAACACAGTAAGTTTTGTAAATTTTATAAGCTTTCGTTAACTTAGTTGTTGTTGAGCGATTTTAAACTATTTTTCACGCTTTTCATCGCCCCATTTGTGTAATTTGTCTACCAAATGCTACTCGAAAAAAAACTCTCCGACCTATGAAATAAACACATTACAGCATGGAAAATGCTTTGTACGATTTTTATTCACTCTTGATATGGATCAAAAAACTCACTCGTTCGCTGTGCTCACTTGTTTGTTTTCTAATACAGTCAACCCTGTATTGAGCGGACCACATATTAAGCGGACACACTCTTTTAAGCGGGCCGGCAGTGCAAGTCCCATTTTTCTTTTCCCACTCCACTGTAAAAAAAATACCTGTATTCAATGGACACCTCTATTAAGTGGACGCGGACACCTTAAACTTGACTTTTCAGTGCCGGATCCAGACCTTGAGCTAAGGGGGGGGGCAAGCGGTTTTGTTTTGCTTGCCCTGCCGGCTTTTCTTCCTTCTGTGATTTCTTCTTTTTTTTTTTACCCAAAATACGGGGGGGGGGGGGCGGGCCCCCCGAGCCCCTCCCCTAGATCCACCACTGCTTTTATGGTCATTTCTATTGTTAGAAACCTGTATCAAACGGACACTGCAAAAAAAAAATGCATTATTTTTTTTTTTGTCCAGGTTTTAGTAGATCGGTCATTTAAGTTTGCCAACATACTGGGCTGTCACAGAAATGCGATATTTTATTATTCGGTTTTGTTTTTTACGTTGTTACAGAACTTTTGTTCTTGTTTGATTTTGTCAACCTTCGCATGCTTCGATCAATATAGATACTGTTACTGTATACGTTTTACCTCATATACTAGTCAGTTTTATGAAAATACAGTATTTCAGAGTTATCGACCGTTCACGAGAATGCTGTTTGACCCTTTCAAAGTCTTTTGATACTGACGGATATCAATGACCTTTTTGAGACAAATTCTGAGGGAACCTGTTTGCGACGGACGCCCTGTATTCAGCGGACACTCGCATGGGTCCCGAAGGTGTCCGTCTAATACAGGTTTGACTGTACTGCTCAACTCGTGAATAAAAATCGTACGCTCGCATTTTCCATGAATCGAAGTAATCTCATATCCTCACTAGCGAAGATATCGATGATTTCACTGATATCAAGTTTGTCTATTAAATTATACTTAAAATCGTTGAGTCAAAAGATTTTTTTTCCCGAGAAAAGGGAAATGGTGAATGAAGACGATGGCCGTGAAGACCTCTTTTGCACAGCCGGAAATATATCTGCGTTCGCCACAGCGTATTCCCACGGGAGATATCGTCTTTTAAACCTCAAAAAAAACAAAACAAAACAAAACAAAACAAAAAAAAGCAAAAACAAAAACAAAAAAGCAAAAAAGGGCCTTGATATTTGGATACTGTCAGCGATCAAAACAGTTTCGGAAAAACTTGTTGAATAACACTTAAGCCTTGAATAAAAATACTGCGTAGCGATAATCGGATGTTATAAAAGCAAAGATGACTAAGGAGCAGAAAAAGAAACCGTCTTCATTCATGCAAACAACTCATGTTTACAAAGTTCGTGACGTTTGGCAAGTTGTTCGTTAGAACGGTTAACCAATTTTGTTGACGGATGACATTTTATGCTTCCGAGAACAGATAGCTCGAGCCGTTCGAACGGATGGCAAAGTTTACTAAATGAATAGCCCGGCCGTTCGAACGGATGACAATGTTTTTCAAACGGATAGCTCGAGCCGTTCGAACGGATGTCAATGCTCTTGAACGGATAACTCCGTTCGAACGGTATCTCAGCCCGTTCGAACGGCTAATGAACGGATTCCAAACGGCTATCCGTTTAAGAACCACTAACCGTTAGGAACGTGTTCGCGTGAGGTCACATTATTTACTGTCTTTACTATGAATATGGGCTTCGGACAACTATCTGAAAACATGTATTCCTTTATATAATTCTATACTTATATTAAACTTATTTGTGAGTTTAACAAACGTAATTTGTCCATGTTTGTCACCAACACCATTCTATTTTCAGTTCATGCAGCAAATGAAACAGATGCCGAATAGATACTGAATCACTGAAACGTACCTGCATGCGGAAGTATCGGAGACAGGATATAATACAAGACGCAGCTTGACGAAAAAACGTTTACCTCGACCATCAGCTCACAGAAAACTTTCAAGTCTCTAAACGGTGGTGTCGCAGTCACTCAAGGAACGAAAAAAACTCTCGTTTGTCGCCGCTGGATAAGAAGTCTCAGTTGTCAAACGTCGCCATGTTTAGTCGGCGTGAGCACATCACGCATAACGCTATTTCAGAAATAGGTCCGCAATGCGTACTTGGGGTCTTATGCTTAGTCTTATTCCTTTCGGTTGGAATGCTGTTTTCAAATGTCGGTATCTGGGAGTTGTTACAAGCGAGAAAGTAGACATAACAAGTCGTTACAATTTTTAAGTTCGAAATGTATGTTTACTTACTACTTACTTACTTACTTTATCCTCTAATAATAATTACCTATTTAGCTCTTAGTCCTAATGGGACGTAACACAACAACAGTCTCTCAATTTAGCCGTATTCTGTGAAATGTCCCATCTGAGTTTTAACTCTCTAAACTTGGCACTCTTTACACATGTCAAGTGAACTTGTACATGTAGTGTCAAGAGGTTTTCCTGCTGTAATGACTAAGCCTGTTTAAATGCACAACAACATCAACAACTGAGCACCGTAGGGTTGTCAGTTGTTGCTGTTGTTGTTTTTTTTTGAGTAGCGGGTTCCATCCAAAAAGTAGGCGGCTAAGGTTTGCGTGAAAAACATGCCGCGAAGCGGCTGGACAAATTAAGACGCGCACTGTGCATCGTTCGGGGAGAGTATGGGATGGGGTCGCCCCCTCCCACTGGGAAAATGTTTGCAAAGTAATTCCCCGAGATGCAATGTGGGGCTTCTTTCAGCTAACATTGTGTACATTTGTTGATGATTTTCCCACTCTTAATTATTGTTATTCTCCAATCCAGTGTTCGTATAAACGTCACGGCAAAAAGGTTAGGGAGGATTGACTCACTCAAGCAAATCGCTCTAAAAACAGACAAGAAGAAGATTTCAATAATAAGTAGAAATTTTTCATTTAAGTTTCACCTGCCTTACTAGCGTTTTGTTTTTTTCTTGATACAATGTAAATTACACTTGCACCGTTACTTCGCACATGGTATCCCTAAATTGGCTGCCTGCTAATGACAGACTTTACTTGAAGAATGCCGTAATGATCTTTAAATGTAGAGGAAAAGGTTGTTGTTATTCATCGTGGTGGATGCAATAATAAAGTGTATTATCGTTTGTCTCACGATGTAGTCACTTGAGATGTAGATCGCGACGTTTCGACTGCTTACTGCTAGTCTTCTTCAGGCGATAAGGTCGACTGATTGCACGGTATCATTTATATCACAAAGGTCGGCTGTGATTGGTGCATTTCGATCCCCCTATTGTTCCATTGTTCCGGCGAGTAGCTGTTCCCTCAGTGGTCCGCTGTTGTACCGCTCTCCTGTTGTTGTGTTTCTTGATCGTGGGTATCCATGCTTCAGGAATTTCAATTCCACTATCCCTGTTGATGTTGTTAGGGTGAAGTCTTATGTGAATAGCTTCCTTGACCCTACGTGTGTACCAGTGAGGATCTCGATCAATAAACTTGACCTCATTCCAGATAGGATAGTGGCCGGTCTCGTGGGTTTGTTCAGAAACGGCGGAGGTCTGGGTACGGGCGAGTCGTATATCCCTGTCGTGTTCTTTGATCCTCTCCTGCATAGATCTCCCTGTTTCCCCGATGTAGACTTTGCCGCACTCACAGGGAATCCTGTAGACAACACCATCTTGTTTAGTCGGGTTGACGGTGTCCTTTGGTCGCACTAAGTGTGACCGAAGTGTCGTGTCGGACTTAAAGACGGTGCGAATGCCTGGTTGTTCTAGGCAGCGGCGGAGAGACTCCGAAACTCCTTGGACATAAGGTAAAACGGCGGTGGATTTAAATTCCGCGACAGGCTCTCTTCTTGGGGTTGTTCGTGCCTTTGTGATCTTCTGTACAAGAGAGGAGGGATATCCGTTAGAAACAAGTACAGATGACAGACGTTTCTTCTCTGCAGCGATTACTGATGGTTTGGTGACGAGACGTTTAGCCCGGTCGTACAGACACTTCACAATACCGCGCTTTACTGACTGAGGGTGGTGTGAATCATACGCTAGGTACTGATCAGTATCTGTTGGTTTCCTGTAGACACTGGTGGTCTTTAAATGTGTTCATAAACTCTTCCCTGGGTACTTAATTGAGAAATTTACTCTAAGCTCACAAGGTCACACCAGAAATACTAAACAACGCGGTCAACCGAACATTTCAAGGCGCCGTCGAACCACCAGACAGCGGTCCTTCACCTAACGTGGTGCTAGGTTCTGGAATAATATAAGAGACGATGTTAAATCTTCAGACTCTGTCAACGTTTTAAGAAAAAGAATTGTTTACCTACTTTTTTCTGATTAATCTATGAATTTGTAAAAAGTAAATTCAATCCATTGTATGTCTCTAATTTTTTAATGCATATTTATTGCCTTAGTGATTTGGTTATTGTTTTAGTTATTTTAGTATGATAGTTATGTAGTCTTGTAACTGAAAAACCCTTGTAGGCAGTTGCAATAAAGTATGTGTCATATTTGTGTGTATTGTATCTCTACTGTAATATTGTATTTGTATTTTGTGCATAAGGAGGCAATAAAAAATACCTCTTCATCTTTTTCTTCTTGGACTTATTTCACAAAGTGTACTATTATACAAATGTCTTTTTTCAAACTTAAAAACCCAGTGAGAATAAAATCTCATCAAGAGCCTAAAAAAGAAATTATCATTTTACTACAGCAGGGGCTTCCCTGGCCGATAAATTTGGCAATTATGCTCACAGAAATCCACGGCTTTGAAATGTTCGATATTTTGGCGATTTCTTGGCTTTATCTCGTGTGAAATTTAATTTGAAAATAAGGTTATTTCAAGTTTCTTTCATATTTTAACCGCATGCTCCGAACTTTAGGCTTTTTTTTTGGTAGCGAACGTATTTGACACGCACGCATTGTCTGATAACCATCTCGTCGGGACTTTGCTTCTAAATTAAATATTCTGTGTTTACCAGATGATTGACAAGGTTGTATTGTATCATTTTTGTGTGTTTATAAATTTAGAAAATTAGTATATCGCTTCAAAAACTACAAAGGAGTATATTTATTTCCATTAAAGTAAGGGATAGTGTAGACTGAAGTAATTCTGTAGTTTATGACGGATAAGCCAGTTTCCCGCCGACAGCCTTAAATGTTAATACTTGTGTAAATAAATCTACTCCTCTCATTACAGTAGCACTTAACTGGAGGAAAAAAAAAAACAAAAAAAAAACACTACAGTCCTATTTATTACAGTGTCATTTGAACAGGACGAAAACTCAACTTTTACCAGACTATTCTAAGACACTTTATCCCGTATTTTCGCTTCAGAAAATGATGCGCTGAGGTGTAGAACAATTTACAGCTAATAATAAATCAGTTTCGACTCGTGTCACGCACTTTTTCAGGAGAATACTTAATTCCCTCCGACCCAATTTGGGTTCAAACAAAACTATAACTGAACAATTTTATTTCCATTTTATTCCTCCGATATCATGCTCAGGACTAACCTACTAGCATTCGGAGTAAGCGGCGCAGGTTTCGAGAAATTGCGCCGATCGCCGGCTTATTTCGACAACCCTGTTAGCGGGCTTGTGGTGTAAACCCGCACCGGATTTCAAGCCAATGAATGTGGGCTTGCGAAAGCGGATTAGTTTCAGTGCAATCCGCACTAAACACAAGCCGAGTCTAGATATGTTGGCTTGCGTGAGCAAACAACTCCCGTATCGCCGAGGAAACTCACTCCAAAACCTAAATGAAATAACAAAGAACAACCAAGGCAGACATAAGGCAGTGCAGTTAATTGTCGAAATGAAATCGTAAACAGCACGAAAGAGCGATGTTGAGAAAGAAATAACTTACCTTGAACAATTACAACTAATTTGCGAGGGAAAGCTCCTCTACATTTTCACAAAACAGGTAAAACGGCTGCAATTACACAACAACAACGCCACACAGAAGCAATGGTCGACCTAACTCGCAATTACTAGTACCCACTCTACCTGCCAGACTATTTATACTCCCGAGGTCTGTTACGTGTCATCTCGTCCTCAAAGTGACAGACTGACTGACTGACAATCAAGATCTGCCTCTGACTTAGGAGTCTGTATGCATGAAATGCATAAGACCCCAAAAATTGAGTCACACAACACGCATGAGAGAGAGTACATGTAGAAGTAAGCCTGTTTTCCCTCTGAGCATCATGTCATTATTTAGGGCCATTTATGCATTTATGCCAAAAATGGTGAATAAAAAGTCGTAGAGAGTAGTTCGATTTCCTTTGCAAACAAAATATTATATCGACTCGAAAACCAATTAAGCGGAATAACGGCAACGGTTTGACACAATGGTTTGACACAACTGGAGATAGATGGTTCGCTGTTATTATTTACAAAATAGAACTAGTGAGCCAATCTCAGATCGTGCAGAGAGCAAAGCACAGCTCTGTGACAGTCCTCACACCTGCTGTTTTCTCCCGGTTTGTATTCAAGTTTGTTGACTTTGGTAGTCAGCTTAGGCTTTTCCCTGGCCCTTGTAGAATAAAAGCGGAGCTCCGGCGGCCCGAAGGGTCGCCAAGTGGAGCCCCATAACTGTAGAACGAGAACCACATGTATGCATAGAAATATAAAACCAAGCAACTCTTTTTCCATGGTCAACATGGCTAGCAGCGTGGATCGCGGGCACACGCGCCTAACGACGACAACGTTGCAAAATATGGCGGCCATAATCAAGCTAATACGTCGATTGAGGCATGCAGCCTTGGTTTACAGCGTACATATTTTATACTGAACATCCATGTTTAGGTCAAATGACATCCGTCAAAACAAGGTATCTTCTGACCAGTATCAGGTGGTGACCATATCGCGGGCTCAGGCTTAGAGTCTACCGAGGTAAGCTTTTTTAAGTTGACCGCTGTCCAAGTGAAGGTTTTTCGATTGGATCGCGGGCACATGTCAGGTTAACTTGTTGTAATCTGGGGAAATCTGGGGCCTGTTTCTCGAAAGACCTGGCAACTTTTCGGACCCGATAGCTTATCGGGTCCGTCATACTGAACATGGATCAATCGCTTTTAAGTTGGCAAGCACTCTCTTAGCCTCCCATGCAGACGCTTTTAGGACGAACCCTAAGAGTTTCTGCGTGGGAGGCTAGCACTCTCTTGGTCTCTTCGAATGTTCGTTATAAAAATCCGCCGGAAATCACGTAGCCAAGCCTGCACCCACATCGCTCAGCGGATTCTCCCCACTCGACAGGAGCCGAGAAGCACTGAGAACAAAACATTGATACGCCATTTCCTGGAAAACACATCGGAGTTAAGGTGATTCCTCACATTTGCATTGCGCATCCTTACTGCGCATAATTTGTGGTGGACAAGGTTTGAACAAAAATCTATTGGCAGTTTTATTTCAGGGGAATTACCTTAACCACTTTGAACAGGGTTTTCAGGCCTCAAGTGATTTTCCTTCTTTATTAATTAGGAATCGGAACATTTCGTGCTCAGTTAGAAGTATGTCAGATGTTTTTGTACATAAGCAACGCGTACACGAACCTACAGCTGGAGAATTCGAAGTTGAAAGCCAGGAGATGTTGACACAAGAAGGCAGCTTGAAGAGATTTAAGAGTTGAGCCATCTGATATTTCTGTTTCTCATTTTTCATTGTTGATAGTTTTTTTCCTTCCAGGGTTGACTACAGTTTTACAGTGTAAGTAAGCTTATTTTACACTAGGTTTTTGATTCGGTCAGTGTAAAACGCAAACTGCGGACCTCAGACAACAGACTGGGGACGACTCGCCTGGTGGGGGGGGAGGGAATGCAGAAAAATCCAGGCGGCGGACCAGGGTTAGATTTAGATTTGGATTTATTACATTTACTCCGTGCAAAAATAATGATTAAAAATATAGAAACGGGAGATGGAGCCGTGAGCAAAAACACTGAGGCGCCACACTAGTGAAACAACCATGAACAAAATGTTAAACTCAATATATATACATATGTACAGTATGCTAAAAAAAAACCTAGGTAAACCAAAAAACAAAAAATTTCAAAGTATTCCAAGAAAAATTCTAATCTTTTTTTTTTTTTTATTTTTTTATTTTTAAAAAGAGATATTTGGTCAGCATTTCTAACTTGACTTGGCAGTCTATTCCATTCATAGATGATTCGATAAAAGTGCAAAGAGCAGACTATAGACTTCTTCACTTCAAAACGTGTTACTATTTCCACCATTGAGAGCTGACCGTAAATAGCCTAACCGGGGCCGGGCATTTTTTAGGCTCATTAAAGAGGGAATGATATTCAGTCTAACCAGAACGCTATTTTGGCTAACTGGAGTGCAGACTTTCACTACATTAGCCTGAATAATCATGTTTACGGTCAGCACCCAATAATGGAAATAATAATAAAATATATGCCTATGAAGTCAGTAGTCTGCAGTCTGCATTTTACCTTAAGTTCACATTTTACCCCGGTCTGCAGTCTGCAGTGTGCAGTCTGCGTTTTACACTGACCAATTACAATTTGATTCTCAGCAAAGTGGAAGCGAAATCTGAACGTTTTTGTACATCGCTTAAATACACGAGCCATCAAATAATACTCGATCGTACGGTTATTCCATGGCCCGGCCTTTCATAAAATAACCACAGAATCGTTAAAATGTATAGAACAGCAAAACTGTTTTATATTCAGTATATCAGTACAGAGTAGAAGTACATCAGTACAGAGTAAGTGATTCAATGTATGAATTAGTATCTTCAGAACATAAAGGAAAAAAGAGTCTACTCCCATATATAATGTACTTAAGTGTTGGGTTTTAAAGTTCATAATATGATGCCTGATCAAATTTCTCTAGGTTGCAGGTTAGATTCTAGGTGTAGTTTATAACAAATTATGCGGCTGTTATGTTAGTTACAGTAATGTGGCACAGTCAAAGCTCTCCTTGCAACCACTTTTGTAAGCGACCAGCTCTAGTTATGATCTGTGAAACCCTGTTTGAAATGTGACTTAAACTTTGGAGTGAAAAGATCTCCTGAGCGACCACTACCGTATAAGCGACTATGACCACTTTTGGGATTACCCAACTGGATTTTTCCTTTGTTTTTGAGCTCCTGTAAGCGACCACTCAGAGTCTCGGCTTTTACTTATAAATCAATGCTTTAATGAAACTGCACGCTGCATTAATGGTTCGTTTATAAAGATCTTGTACAATGCAGTATTGTATTTGTATTTAGATTCAGATTTAAAGTGTCTTTATCAGATATAAAGACACTCATTAAACATTAATTTCTTTTGTTTTTTCTTTCTGAAGTTCTCGTAAGCGACCACCCTCTATTGTTTTACCATGCGGTCACTTACAAAAGCTCATTCTTGTAAGCGACCAGTTCTACTTATAACAACTTTTTTGAATTTCCAAGGGGGTCGCTTATGAGAGCTTCGACTGCTAAGTATTCCTTAACTGATAATTAATTAATTTATCTATTTCTACTTCCATTCTGTTTACAGAACGCTAAAATGGTTACAATTTATTGGTTCTGTTTTACACAAATCTTACAAGAGGCATGCAGGTTGTGGTTCTACTAGATAGTACAAAGGTAACCAGAGTTGTGGAAATATCATTTCACATTTGTACTATCCTTGTCAGCTAAAGCTTATACTAAGTATGTGCTGATTGAATAAAACAAACAAAACCCTCAATCAGTCTAGGATCTGTAATCATTGCAGGCTTTGTTAAATTTACTTTCTAGACTCTACTTCATTTTTCGACTATTCGTATTTATAATAAAGTTTCCATATAACGCGCGCTCTGATTGCCAGAAAGAGCGTGCTTTATCAGGGAACAAAGCACGGGTTGATGACGGTAAGTTGGCTTTCAAATTTTTGCGTCGGAATTTTGACAAATTTGCCCCAAATTAAACATCCCCTGTGATTCAGACAAACCCAATGGAAACGAGCTATTTGTCTGTAGTAAATATGGCCCACAGAGACCATTGTTAGCAACAGTAGTGTTAAAACTGTACTAAAATAACAAGTTTTGCTAGATTCCCGCCGACAAAGCACGTAACGAAATAAACAAATTCAACCTAAACAGTGCTTCGACAAAAGACATTATATTTGTTACGAAGGCAGAAATTATACTTAAGAAGTAAAACAACGACAGAAAACAACAACTGAACTGTCTCTGTTTATGATGAGAAGCTTTATTTTTGTAAAAACGCTCAATCGCTCAAACAACACTTACATGCAGTGTAGTAACGCTCGTTCTTCGGTCATCTCAGCGAAGTGAACCGACGAGTGGGCAGTGCAAAGCTTGCTCTGATATTCTCTTCTGTGCTCGGAGTAGAACCAGTGGGAACCGTTTAGTCTTTCTAACTTTTACGCTAGTTGGGCAATCTTGCTGCATGTGGCTACAAGCCGTAAATAACTGCAGCTCCTTTCAAATTCAACTCGGCATTTCGCATTTTCATCCGCAAGCTTTGAGCTCCGTGTTTCGTAATTTCCAATAGCAAAGTGAACGTTTTCATGGGCCACAATACGGCCGGATTCCTCTGGACTATAAACCTTCACCTGCCTTTAGATCCGTATTCAAACATTAACTTAAAAGCGAACTTCGAAGGCATCGTTCTTCTCTCGAAAGCCGCTCAAACTACTCGAAACTGAAAGCTTAGCCGAAGTCCAGTTTGTGATTGACAGCTGTCGCTTCGTTAGCCAATCAAATTATTTGAACAATTCTAACAAGGATTGTGATTGGCTTATTTTAGCGTGCTTTATCTGAGAACAGTGCACGGCTGACGCCACTTTTGTTCGTTTGGAAAATAAAGTTTGGTTTAAAAATTCAGCCAAATACGTGGGGAAATTATCGGATTCTTTATCATAAAACAAATAAAGAAGCCTCGACTGTGCTCTGTTCTGTTTTAAAGCACTTAGGAAGCGGTAGAGCACTCAAGAAGAAGAGGAAAACACTCTACTACGTCTCGAGTTTTCCTCTACACTCCTTTCGTGCTCTACCGCTTCCTGCGTGCTTTACAACAGAACAGAGCACAGTCGAGGCTTCTTTATTTGTTAATTGGAAAAATTAGGTACAATATTGTTTAATCCCTGAATAGGCCAATCATGTCACTGCTATGTGATTGTGCAATTGAAGTGCATTGCCAGATTTCATATCGTGAGGGACTGGGGCAAGTTTGGTGCCTGGCGGACATTTGCACAACAGCTGAGAGATAATACATGGGCATAGAGAAATCATTAATTTTTGAAACTCATGCAGATCGATTTTAATAGAGAAATATGGACGAAGATAAAAAACTTACAGAGTGGGTGACAGAAGATATCCCAAAGTGGAGCGTTGACGAGCTAAAATCGCTTCTTAGCGAGATCAAATTGAGGGCTTCGGGAACAAAGCACGAGTTTGTTCATCGACTACTGCCATTTCAGAAGGACAACTATGTGCTTGAAAAACACATCAAGGAAATTAATAAGAGTTTTAAGTTCAAGACGAATAAGATAAAACAATAATACCACTATCTTCTGGCGAGTGGACCGCAGACAGCTCTTTTTACCCTATGGTAACGGCAGAGACTATTTCTCATTATGTATCTTTTCACGACAGGGACGGAAAGGTCAGTACCGAAACGCCAAGAGAATGTTTTTTTCCAGGAAAAAAAAAGCGTTTAAAATCATCAAAGTTGACGACAACAGTACTTCTGTTTTTGTCAAGGCGTTGGTTGTGAAAAGTTTTGAACAGGAAGTCACTCTTCCAGCTACCATTTTATTTGAAAACAATGTACCTATAAAAGGTCACTGCACATGTGCAATTGAAAGATGTGGAATCTGTTGCCACATAATCGCTCTCTTGATGTACCTAAATCACTTTAACGAACTTAAGGCAAAACTTGTAAGCTTAACAGGGACACAAAAAATGCAAACATGGCATAAGAAAGGAATCCTGTCTCCTCTAAAAGCAACAAGCAAGTCTCCTATACCTCTGAAAAACTTTCGTAATATGCGATCTTCACGAAGGTTCCTCGGTGTTAAAAGAAAAACAAAAAAGAAGGATGTTAATGTAACTACCAATGGTGATGATTTGAAAAGCGACTGGTTAAAACGAGATGTGAATGAAGTTGAAAATGGCATTAAAAATGGCATTGATAACCAGAATCTACACAACCATTTCTTCAAGACACTGACTAAGTTCAGTATTGTTTCTGGTCTTTCCATGAAGCTGCGGTACAACAATGCTTTCAAACTAAGGGCTGTTCTGGAGCATTACAGTTATTGTATGAAGAGTGAAACATGTGACCAGGCATTCAAATCTTGTGATTGATGATGAGAAATTGACTGAGCAAAAGGATGCCTTCCAATTAAAGGAAAGCTATACACATGCAAAGTCTGATTTGATGTTTTTAAATGAAGAGAAGGCTATGAAGGAGCTTCTGAAGATTGTCCACAGTGTATAGGGAGAACCGAAAATATTGTCAATGCCAAAGTAAACGAATAAACCTGAATGAACCTGAACCGTATGGTTGCAATTATGTCAAGTTGCATCAGGGGTCAAGTGAATGGCACTCGTTTAGGGTTGGAGTAATAAGTGCAAGCAAGATTCCATACTTGTTAGGCTTCCATTGTCAGAAATAATTTATTCGTTCCTGGTTCTTCATGCACAACAATATTGATGAATCTCTTGCTGCACCAAAAAAATTTAAGAACAGGTCATCAATTTGAGGGAAAGGCAATCGAGTTATTTGAAGAGCTTTCAGGTTTGTTCAGTAACTTATGGGGCTCAAATGAGAGCCGTGGCATATTTCAAATTGTAAATTCATGGGTAGACTCAATTAATTTTTCGAAACTTCCGTTTCCCCACCAAGATAGAATAAGAAATTGGTTGTCAAGCACCATTTACACCAGGGTTAGCTTTATGATATGCTTGAATATCAAAAACCAAATTTCCCTACTAACTGACCAAAGATCAAATTATTATGGCTCAATGTCTTAACTGTCTATTTCCTCTAGACTTTTAATATTTTATTTGTGTTTTTTCTGACCACTTAGGATTGTGTGTGTGTGTGTGTTGGGGTGGGGGTCGAGGGGGTATTAAAGGGGGAGCTTAATGGAGCTTTAACAGTAATTCAATTTTCCTTCATAATTCTAGTAAGCTGCGTGTCATAACATTCAAATTAATATTATTGAACCATATCAATGTGATAGTATGAATTGAGGCTACAACAGTAGTCTATGTGTTCGGTATTTTTAGTGCTTGGTAATGATAATATTAAAGAAATGTGCTACTTGTTTCAGGAGTTTCAATTTCTCCAAGTAGGTTTTTCTATCACCCGTAAGATGAACGATATGGTGCAAGACCAGATGGAATTGGAAAATCATTTCTATTAGGTGTCAAAACAAGGGCTGAAGGAAGTCATGCTCCCCTTGACAATATGTGACTGGATACCATGTCCTGCAAGCAAATTTCCAGATGGCTTGCACTGTTGCAGATGTAACATTTCTTGAGTCCCACTTGCCTGGAAAACATGTCCTAAACCCAAAAATTTTCACAATAGAAAGAAACAACCCCCTGATTGATGTTTGTAAAATGATTACTGACCATATTTTAGAACAAAAGACAGTTACTTATTAGCCTCATGAGGAAAACAAGCAAGGTGACCAAGTAATGGGACAAATCCCATCTTTTGATAGCTTAAGGCCACTGTGATCTTGGATGAATAATATGGCCAAAAGTGTGGAATAAGTGTTACTTTGTCCAGGGTAATCATTGAATTCAAGAGGTTCCGAGGAATTCACTTTAACCTTCAACTAATCCAAACAATTTGCATATTTTATTGTACTTCAAATGACAGACAATTTTTTTGTGAATTCCGCCACATAAGTGATTGTTTCTCATTTGCCACAACTGTAAAGCTCATTGTTCATATTTCTACTGTGAGGATAAATTACAAAAATTAATTATGGTCACCTTGGGGATTTACAGTTTAAAATAAATGAAAGTAGCAAACAGAGTGAGTTGCACTTTTATAGTTGTCGTTTTTTTTTTTATGGACAAAGTGCTCCTTGATATAAAGGATATAAAAAGTGACCTTCCCCAAGCCTCCTGGGGCATGCAGACTTGGTTAAAACATCTTTATTACTTTATTGTTTGCAGTATGCAACGGGGAGTGGTAGGTGACCCAGGGGTAGGACAAAAGACCGCTATAATATCATTTATATCACAATGAAGTCACTTTGGATATTAATTGGTATAAGCAATTATAGCATATTGCTTACTGTTTATTGTTTGTCTTCATCAATTTTATGAGGTTGGGGGATAACATGTCACAGTTGATGAAGTGATTCATCGGTGTATTTAGATCAAATGTTATTGGTTTAAGTGAGAAACTGCTTCCATCAAAGGAACTCTCCCCACCCTTCTATACAGATATCTTTTTTCGTCGTGATTCTTGTCCTGGGACGAGGTGGGAGGGGGGGGGGGAACTTGACCCATGTTGGGGTTTAGGGTGCCACTGAGGGTTTGAAACCCTGACCCTGTTTAGGACAAGAAAAAATAAAATACCTCCCCTGTAAAACACCCTCTCTAATTATTATGACACTGTTTAAGAGATAAAGGGAAAAATACACACATTCTTCGGTTTAACAATCATGGAACCATATCCTGTTTAGGAAAGGTTCAGATTCTGTTAGGGACAGAATTTCATAAACTGTTATACCCTGTTTAGGGCATGGAGAAGAAAAATCATTTCCTGACCAGTGGCATGTTCTCGCATAGGCCACATACGGGACTCCACCTCGGGTTTATGAATAGTAAACATTTATTTGCTGCTTCTTAATTATTAGTTTTAATTACTCATTCTCTGGGCCCTTCAACATGTTCACAATATGAGCAAAAATTTTGAAACAGTATCCAAAGAGATCAATACGGCTGAAATTTCAGCAAGCATTCAAAATGGTCTAATCCCTCATCTGTACGATATAGTTCCCATTATAAATCCCCAGTGTTGCAATATCAAAATTGCTGCTAATGTTTGTTTGTTCGTACTGTTCTGAAAATTTCAGTGGAGGCCGGTTATGTAGAATTCCTTTGGAATGGCACAAGTCTGAAATATTAAAACCCTTATCAGTTAAGACATCTGTCCCTTATGTATTTTGCTTAAGACCCCACATTGATCAGTTATATCATTATCAGATATAGTTCCAAGGTACGTATGTTTCGCTGCACTAAAGTAATCCCCCATGGGGAAAAATCCAGGCAGACGTTTTCCCTGTTGTGTGGTTCTTGTACGAACTGAATGTTATATTATTAATGTCAAAGTTCTCTGACTGACCGATCCATGTCTCAGTGGCATCTCCAAGTGTCTCGGTGTCTTCATACCCAGTCTCTAGGAATTCCCTTGGTAGGAACTCCTCCACAAATCCTGGGAGAGGTTTCAATCCCAGGGATTCGAACAGTGAAGACAGAAATACTGCCCAAGCACAAAAGTTTCTAGATACAGTTGAAGTACTTGCTGCAGTCATCCATGCAACTACTCCTAGGTGAAGACTGTGTCTGCAGATTGCAAAAAGCAGAGCATCTCAGTTTTTAAATCCAATTTCCTACTCTTTGTTTCCATTCCACTTTCTTTACAGTCAGGATAAACCATAATGTGTACAAATGGCGTGATAGCCTCAAATAAGCAATCGAACTCTAATGAATAAGGTTGGCATATGTGAACTGAATTTGACTAATTTGAGACCTTACTTGTCTCAGTTGGACTTCCAGCTTTTGTTCTTTTTTCACAACATCCTTTAGTTGTCTTTTCAGGTTGGCCATCTCCAGTTCTTTTCCTTCCAACTACCTCGCAAGTGCATCACATTGTTTCCTCAGCTCTTCATTCTCAGATTTCAAATTCTCAAGATTTTTGTCTATGCTTTCGTGGTCATTTTTGATACCTCTTGGTCTAAACAGGCAATACCCGCTTCACAACGATAGTTTTCTATCAACAACCTTCGCTTTGCCTTCGTTGTGTTTTTAGAACTACGTTTTATCACTGCCAGTTTTCTTGCCTTTCTCTAGCTTCTTGTCATTCGCACATTGAGGTTTTGAGTTTTCAAGCTTCTTTATATATTCCTCTGTACAGATAATGTTTGTTTGGACCAGTGTGCCGAACAAATTACTTGCTTCTTCCAATATATGTTTTCACTCATAAGAACTTTCATATAAGATGCCTTTAGTTCATCTTTTGTTTTACCTATTGGAGTATAAAATTCTAGTCCATCATTCTGCCAGTTGTTAGCACACAATGCCCCAGCACAGTTCCAATACATACATGCCACTTCTTAGAGGAAGAGGATCCATCCATGGACGCCTAGTTGGTCGCCTATCGTTTCGTGGTTGCAAATGTCCGGCAGGCACCAAACTCGCTCCAGTCCCTCGCGATATGAAATCTGGCAATGATACCTACATGTATGTAGCTATTGAAAAGCGTTAATTGAGTATTTCTTCGCAAAATATTGTTTCCTGTGTTTTAAGAATAAATTAGTTGGAAACTTTGCTTGAACCCCTAACAATTAAGCTGTTTGTGGCATTTCTGTTTTATGTAGGTTTGACTTGCATGAGTCGCGACCAGAAATTATAACGAAAAAGATTTTGCAAACTCCTGTATCATATCATTCTTCTCCTCTTGACAAGCAAGCTTAAAAGCATAGGGTTGTTCCTACTTCAAGCGACAGCATTTACTTTTTTCGATTTAAATCTGTTTCTTTTTTCAATTTTCAGGGTAGTTAATATTTCAGACATCCTAAAGCATCACCCATTATATTTAGGACATTCATATGAAATGGGAGAAGTTGTGTTCTTGCTAAAAAAGAAAATTCGGCTCCCTCTTTCTGAATTTTCTGTATCCACCTCTAGATTTGATCATTGACAAAAGAAGAAGCATTTTCAATGTAATGGAAGTTTTGATCATGTAACAGAGCTGTCTTCTGTTTATTTTGCTGATATTCCTTACTTGAAGATGCAGTAAATGACGTTTTCTTCTGCTGGAATGGATTGCACCATCTCCCAAGGTAGGGATAAGCAGGGTGCAAAGAAATTAAAAAAAAGTTTTGGGTCTACCCAGTCTTGGTATGATGTTCTTGCCCAAAAGTCATTCTCGCTAGTCCCCCAAAATTTCACCTCTCACAGTATTAGTACTTCTGTAATTCTGCAGCAGCTTAATTCTGTAGCAACTCTTTCATGTAGAAGGATGAGCTGTTTTCCCTTGGGTAATAAGCCTTACAGGCAATACACACTGAAGTAATTAAACTATATAGTGAACTTCTAGGTTTCAATTGCTTTGAAATAATATTGATATCGGGACTTTCGTGGTAAAAAAAGCATTCAATCTAGGACTCAAATCTTACCCAATCTGGCATCAAGTACAGCAGTATGGCACAGTATAGCAGCTCTAGATCTCTGTGTCTCCTTTATTTCATCCGCAATGTGTATGCTTTCATGAAAGGTCAGCACATGCATCATGGTAATCAGTACCATACACGTAATTGCATCTTGTATAATTAATTGTTGAGTACTATTTGAGAAGGACCAAGAACCATTCATGTGGTTTATTTCATGCGATCTGAAGAGTTCATGCAAGTCTCCTGAGTTGTCTTTCACGCAGGGTTGTCAAAGTTTAAATTGCAGGTCTGGAGTATGTTAATTTAGATTACTTTGTATAATCATTCTGTTGTTAAATACAGTGTTTTTAAGTGAATTTATTGTTATTTGAGGTGTCTTGCGTCCAGGTGATGGAACTAATTTGACATACATAAACAACAAAAACATGTCCGGAAAATGTTATTGTGCAATATTTTTCCCCGAGAGAGATTTTTGCACAATTACTCTATATTTTTTTAATCCCATAATTTTCGACAATGTTCTGTAACTTTTCACTGAAATTGAGTATGACAAAATGCTGGCATACTGTTTAAGGCGAAAAGCACATAATTTAACAAATTAAATCAGCAAAAAACAAAATTTACTTTGACCTTTGGCTTTCAAAAGGTGATTTGGATGCTCCCATTAGGGCGCCTGGATAATCGGACAAATTTAAGAAAAAAAAAATTGGTATAGATTGATAACCAGCTCTATAAGCTTGAATTTGATATAGGGGTTTAGGTATTACTTCACTTGGACATGACACATCTCTTAAGGTATACAGTAACCTTAAGCCATGCACTTATTGTCCTCCCTTCCATTTTTTTCTGAAACAATTTATGATACAGCCACCTTTATACAATGCTTGCAATTGACTTAGTGGTGGCTAGAATTTTTACATGTATTCTATAACATAGTCTTGACTTGTTATTTGTCTTTATGCTGTACATCAGTCCAGCAATAGTTCGGTTCCTTTTCATAGTATATGCTATTGTTACTACCTTTTAAAAAATTACTGGAACTCTACATAGCCTTAGGAAACTTCCCAAAAGTGACTGTAAAGACATACAGTTGAATGTATGACAGCTGTACGATATTAAAAACAGCACACAGGAATACAATGAGATACATTCCCTACTGCAAAATTGCAACATTTATGATGACAAAATCACTAGGCTTTTGCATATTGTGCTTATATTTCCCCACTAAAGTGCTCCTCCTCAGTGCTCCATTTTTCCCACTAAAATGCGCGGTCTCCCTCCAAAAGTCACTAAAATGCTGGGTTAATGCTCGTAGATGAGTTTTTTTAATTTAAAAAATTATAACATTTTAACACAATTAACAGGTCAAGTTACTTAAGAAAACGTATACGTAGTATAACCCAACGTATATAATAGTTTTAATAATGATCATTTAATTTGATTTGACTACCGCTGACCTCTCCTCAGTCTCCACTCGGCTGTATCAGGGTGGCATTTGAAATTTCTCAATTTCGGTTTAAGTCTTCATTTTCTCGTAAAAAATAATTTTAAATTCTATTTTCTGTACGTGGAAAAAAACATTTTCCGGCAAATGCCACTAAAATGCTCGAATAATGCTTAATGCTTTTGCCTCACTAAAACACTTAATAAAATGCTAGTATAATGTACAAAAGCGTAAAAACACTCTAGTTCTATTCTATTTCGCTTCGCTCAGCCGAATAGAAAACATTTCTATTATAAGTAGAGGAGACAAAAAATACAACAAATAGTGGAGGGAGCCGCCAGCAATAATCGAGTTTATTTAGAAGAATCTGAGACACGCTGAGTACAGGTTACAAGCCAGAGAATATAGGAAAATGTCACACGCTATTTTAAACAACGATATCAACAATAACGGAAAAACAGCCTCCAGTAAACTGGTCGGCGTTAAGTGGTGTGATATTCACAAGGAGTGGTATATAAAGGCCTGATTATCCCAATGGGAACTAATACAAAGCACTCTAATTAAACACGTAAAAGAAATACATCACATATGGTGAAAATAATACTTTGCCATTGGAAAAGTGATGGCGAGTGAAGGGGCTGGGTTGGGAGAAAAAAATCATGCAAGGGAGGGTGACTGGAAAAAAAAAAGTGTGCGAAGAAAAAGTGAAGGAAAAAAATCCTGCAGAGTGAATCTTACAAGCTGTACCTGCCTGAATGGCACCTTGGCAGCCACTTTATACTGCAGTTTTAATTAGAAAACAGACATTCTTCACTTTCAAGGCTGATACATTTTGTGCATAGCAACTTCATCATGACGTCACGGACACTGATAGTTAAACACCCTGGCAGAAAAACTCTTATGGATACCATGGCTTAAAAGTGATAAAAGAAAACATGCACTATAAACAGCCATCCTGCTTGATTCGTTTGCATTTTAGCAAGCAAATACCGTGTTATGAAAGCCGCCTCGAAATATAGGAGTGATGTCACAGCTGACGTGACAAATGACAATTGTGGACACAGATGTGCACGCCCATGGCGAACTGCAACTCTTCCGCTAAGATGGCCACCAAGATCAATGTAATCAAGAACAATCATGGAGGTGTTAACTGATGGGCTATTTTCAGTTTATTTCAGGTTTTTGGCAAAGTAAACAACGCATTATCATTCAAGTCCAATCGATACATTACATTTATCCGCTAATGATATCGTGGAAAACGCACCAAATATGCTTCAGTTTCGCAACATTTTCTGGGGGGCCGGGGGCATGTCCCCAGACCCCCCAGTTCAGTAGGCCCTTCGGCCCCATATTTGCTACTAGACGGTCACTCACAGAGCTCTATCTTAAAACTTGATTCACAGCATGCCAAGAATAATTTATTGTACAAAAATGAATCAATAAAACTGTTATTTCCCTTAACATCAAACCAAAAAAGCAATGCAGCCCCATGTTTGGCAATGGTACTTGAATGTGCCTGATACTTAGTTATAAACGACTGTGTGGAAGTTTAAAAAATATTTGTTTAAACTTGAAGCCTGTTCCAGGCATTCAGATTGTGACGAGTGTCAACTGATTAAGATTGTCTCACCCCACCCCCTCCCCCGAAATAAAAAAATAAAATAAAAAAATAAAACATAAATGGGTGCAGGTGACTTACGCCTAAAAGAAAACCCCGCTGAGGCAGTGGACTTATCCTAATAGCTGAAAAAGGGCCACCTCGCACCCTCCCTCCACCTATCACTTTTCTAATGATCTGTCGCTTATATGAAGACTTCTATTAATTATTGAAGCATAAGCAGTGTAAAGCGTGAGTGACATAAGCATAAGCATAAGAAAAAGGAATCTTTTCCATTTTCTTACGCCTATGCTTATGTTAATGTCGCAAAAATAAGTGTGTAAACCGGGTGTAACGTAAGCATAAGCAAAATTCCAAGGAAGTAGCTGCGTTTGATGCCAGCGAATTTTCATGTTTATGGTGTTCAATGCTACTTCACGGACCAAAATGGCGTCTGAGAGTACTGTTTTCTATGAAAAACTTGCCGGGGCAGTTCGCAATTATCCCTGCCTCTACGACAAATCCTCAGATGACTTCAACGATACAAATATAAAAAGCTTTTCTGGAAAGATGTTGCAGAAGCGGTTGGTGTTAGCACTGGTAAGTGAACATTATTCAGCTGTGTTCTTGAACAAGGTCATTTGAAATTTAAGACTCACGTAAACTGCATAATGCAAGTTGTCATAACGTGGCTCGTCCCATACTCCCGCGGCTTCATTCTGAAGCTCACTGCGCTTGCGTATGTCACTTTCCCTGTGCTTACAAGTGTGAACATTCGCTATGCTTATGTTTATGCTTGTGCTCATGCTTATGTCGCAGTGTAAACCAGTAAGTTATATCATGTACATCATTTTGCCTTCACTACTGCAGAAAATCGAACACACATGGAAGTTTTGATGCATGTGTACATTTGGTCAGCCAAGTCAAGATATGTGTTATTTGACACGTCGATAAAATGCAGCAAAGATGAACACATAAACCCTTCAAAAAATTGGGAAGTAGGGACCATGTATCCCCGACCAAACGCAGTGGCACTAATGGAATCAAATAACAAATCAAAATCAATGTAGAACTTTCTTTGCATGCATGGTTACTGGGTGTTGCAAAAAAAGAAAAAAATCATGTGGCAAAAAGGGGTTTTGAGGACCTTGGAGGGCTGGAGGTGCTATGACACTAATTTATTAGGTTTCAGAAGAGTACATAGATTTAGTAATTTGTAAATTATATTGCATACTTCCTGCAGCAAGAAGTCTAGTGCAATGCTAATCATCTGCTCGACATTTCGATCGAATGAATTCAACAACAACAGCAAACCGAGGAAATCTACGCATAAACACAAATGCATATCCCTGCATCTGAGTGTCAAAGAGCAAATCCAGTCTCAACGAAGGATGACCGAATGAAAGAAGTGGTAAAGCCAAGAAATGCATTTAGAAGCCGGAAAACGTCTAAAATCTCAAAGATCTTGCGGTTTCCAAGTCTAAATGTAATAATTATGCGCACTTAAGCGTAATTTGAATATTATTTTTGCCGACGGCTTTGTAGTCATTTGATCGGCCGTGGCTTAAAAGAAATTCAGCCAAGCATTTCGCCAAACCCAATAACTGAACTAACAAAACGATTAAGTCTCCACACTGTGTAAGATATATAGATAATCTTTATTTAAACGCGGTTGAAAATTCGTCAGCTAAAACCACTAATAACTAATAGTACAAAAACTAATAAAATAAAAAAAAAAAAGCTGCTTTCCACGAATGCCGTACCTGATACAACTCCTTTGAGTAGGCGTTTAAACTGCCTCAGGGAATCTGTTTCCTTTACGTCACAAGGAAGTCTGTTCCAAAGAATGGCGCCACTATAGCTAAAGCTATTTTTATAATAGTTTGTGCGCAGCAATGAAACATTCCTGTCCGCTTTTAAAGCATAAAATGGTTTTCTTTCTTCCAACCGTGAAGAGAAGAAATTATAGCAGCCTTAGACGAGGCAATGGTCCCCGTTAACACAAAGAAAACTTCAAACTCACCTGGCAGTATTTACAAACACAGTTTTATTACTTTTAAACGAGAGGTTATCTATAGACGGTGAAAAGCGACACATGACTATTTGATTACGATATGCAACTTTATACAACAACTTCGACAAAACGACTCAAGTGTTGTTGTTTGAAATTTATCAAATTTGACTTTCAAACTCGCCGAAGCAACTTGATAATTTTTGTGGAAAACGCGATGAAAGTTGATATGTAACACAGTCGCTTACCGCAATTTGGCAATTCACTTCTTTGTGAATCGTCTAGGCAGAAACTTCCAGCAAAAGTTGTGAAGACTGAACTGAACAAATCTTTTTGATAGATCAACGAATCAACCACTTTTTCCTCCATAATTACCATTTTGTAATTTCTCTGAACGCACGAAACTTGTTGATCACATGATGAATCATGTGATTTGCACGGCTGCTTATCTCGGCGCGGGAATTAACTTGAGAAGTTCTGTAGTCTTCTGAGCTAATTTTTGGGGTATTTCGCCTCCTTTCTATAGCCCTCGTTTGCCTCTACTTCATGGCATAGTTCGGCATTATTTCATTTCCTTTCTCTAGCCCTGACTCGATCTAATTCACCGCATTTTTCAGTGTTTCTGTGTGCATGTACTATCTCGCCTTCTTTCTAGCACTGCGGCCCGTTTCTCGAAGGTCCCGAAAGGTTTTCGCACCCGGAAAGCCATGGCAAAATCTCAAACTTACGATTACTGAGTTGCTTTATTTATATATTCTTAATATGAACAGAGGTTCCGTTCATAAAAGAAGTTCCAAGCGTATACACCGCTCTGTTTTTAGATACAGATGGACTGAAAATGGCTTTGCGGGCCCGAAAAATTTTCGGGGCTTTCGAAAAACGGCCCGCTCTGTCGCGATGTTCTTCGTCACTTCTAATTGCCCGTTAACTCTTGCTCTCTACCGTTCTCTTTCAAGTTCTGCTTCAGTTAGACTCTATCTCGAAAACGTTACACCAACGTCCCCTATCGTTTGTTGACCTAACAAATAGAAATAAGTTTTCCCGCCAAGAAAAGATGGCATTCTTGAGCTCCCTCCGTTGGGGTTACTTAAAGAATCCCCTCCTTCTTCCCCGTAGTCTGCACGACAGACGGACGTTCCTTTACTCGTACGGTGACGTCATAACAAATTTTCTCCGCTTGATGGGTTTACCAAATTTTCTAAGGAATGGGGCTCTGCTCAAGCGCCTTCGGCGCGCGTGAGCTCCACCATAACACTTCTGAAGAAAATCAATCAAAATATTCCGTAGGAGATAAGCAAAAGAAACTTGACCTGTGTGGAGAATAATGACCCTTTTCTCTGTTAACGTTCGCAATTCCGGGCAATTTTAAACTTTCTGTCGGCCGGAAATTGTCTTGCATCCACGCTGGATTACTTGTTATTCAAACGAGAAAAGCTTTAACCTTTAAAAGGGCTATTAACTTATCATAAGGTTTAATTTAGAACGAAGATGTGAAAGACTCGTTTTGACCGCTAAGGTAATGATACAGGCTGTATTATGACCAGGTGATCAACCTTTGTTATTAATTAAGGTCTTCCTGCCTTTTATCTTAAGTCTTTAAATTATATGTTTTACAAAATGGGTTACCATGGAAAGAGAAAAACTCATCACAATGCAGTTCACTTTTACTCTTTATCTATTAGCCGTTTGTTGTCACAGCTGCGTTTGTTCCAGGTTTGTTAACGTTTTCAAAAACGTGGAAACAATGAATACGCATCTCTCTCAGGGAGGTAAGTAACTGGAGTATTGAAAAAAAAAATTGCACTTCAACGAGAGAAATTTTAGATATTCGAAGGAAATTCTAGATATTCCAGTGAACCTTCAACAAGGGATAATTAAAGATATCTCTGTTAAAGTTTTATTAAAATAACTTGCACGCAAATTATAAAGAAAATCTAACGGACTAGAATTTCTGCAAACAGACAAATTAAAACCGACTTTAAAGGCCTGTTTATATTTATTTATGCCAACGGCATATACGTCAGCTTAACTATCATAAAACCGAAGTTTGTGTTGTTAACTTGCTTGCTACCACTTTTGGCGACCAAAGAATCAAGGGTTTTAAAGGAAAAGGTGAAAAACACCGGTATCATAGACTGTGTTCAGCGACCTCAAAGGGACATAAAAAAAGTTATCAAAAATGATATCTTTACATGTAAGGATATCTTATATTGTACTCAAACAGAAGCCATAATCGGGGACGGAGACCGTAAGCGCGCGCTATTTCTAGTATTGGGGCTGTCCGTATAATATGGGACAATTTTTCTATTTTTAGAACAAATTGCCCATCACGTGCGGCACACGCGCGTACACGCTGCGAGGATTTTTGCGGATGTAGCGCGGGGAAATGGCGTCCGAAATTTCCAAACTGTTTGATGCCTTTGGCCCACAGCTCAGTACATTCATGTCTGTCGGAATTTTACTTCAGTATTTTCGTCGAAAACTGCCCCAGTTTGAGTGAAGTAAGACAGTGGTTAGTTATGTCCCGCTTTATATCACTGACAAAGTTGTGTTCCGCTGCTTCTTTTACAAGAGCTCCACATTATCCCACTCTAAGTTTCATATATGTTGAAGATTAACAGCTGTTCCATAACGCAGCAAAAAACTAGTTGGATATATCTGGATACAGCAGCGTCTCAGGACTTCAAAACTTCCTTCCTCTTGCCACACGCTTGCGAGGATTTCGCCAGAGTCTATTGCGACCGAAAAGTCAAAAAAAAAAAAAAAAAAAATTGATTGCAAGTTTGAGTCTCGCTCAAATTGTAAGTAACGCTTGATGTTTCATCAAGACCCAGTGAGTGACAATAAGTTTGTCTGTAGATGCTGCTCAGTTTTTATTGTGTAAAACTCCAACAAATTTTCTGTTGTCGATGAACAAGAGCGCCCGCCGATGTGCATGTGTTTTGTACAGTCAGTAAAACATTACAAATTGGACTCCCGCACTTTCGTGTGAAAACGTACATCGAACTCAGATAATATCTCTAGTTTTTAACTATGTTTAAATAAATGTTTGAGATCATATTAAAAGCTTAGCTGAAAATAAATGAGTACAGCAGAAATAATCGGCGAAGTTACGATGAAGCAATTCCTTAATCAACTTGAACAACGATTTCGATTTTGCTGGTTGAGTTATCAAAACCCCTTGTCTATTTTATTTTCGTTGTAAAATTTCACTGTGTTAAAGAAACACACAGATGTAAGTAGCCTTTTGGCGTTGGTGAAAATTGTTGCAGCATCTCAGCACAAAAGACAACGAAAGAAATCTTTGTCAAGATTTGTTGACAATTGAAAACACCGACTCGGACTTGAAAGTGCACTATGCAAATGAGCTACTCAAAAACTTTCGCAAACTCGCCAAACAAACAGAAACAACAAGAAACTATCAAAAACAGGTTTTGGTTATGGTTAAGCATTGTTTGGGAAACTCTCAAATTAACTCGATACCAGAGTAAAGAGTTTTCTTTCATAACTTTTCTTCACAGAGCAAACGCAAAAGCTTACGCGTTCAACTAGCGCGAGCAGATATTATTCATTCACAGCACCAAGTCTTGTTTTCGACTTTGAATAACTCACCTTATCCATTAGCTCACAGCATAAAACTAAATACAAGAGCCCTGGTTCTTATTCCCTGCCTTATTCCCTGCCATCGCTGTGAAAAATCTCCAAGAGAATCTCGCAACTCTCACAATTTGATCACGCAACGTGACAACATCCACGCGAGAACCCCCGACATGTGCGTGGATCCGCGCGGATATTTGTCGTTATGGTGGCGCAATTTGTTCAAAAAATAGAAAAATTGTCCCATATCATAGGTGCGCGCGGATCCTAAGACTTACGGTCTGCGTCCCCGATTATGGCTCCTGACTCAAACTTATTCTCTGAGTGTTTGACTTTTGATTCTACCGTTTATTTCCTCGCAAACCCTCCACTCAGTGTTGGCAATGTTATGCCAGACGTCCCTGTTAAAAGGCAACGCATCCAGTGTTTCTAAAGGTTGAATTGTTTCCTTTTCCATGTGTGAAGGCTTGACCCTTCACACCCCCTTCCTGCCCTCCCTATATCCACCCCCTTGTCGTAGACTTATTCTTAGATCATTAAAAAGCCTCCCATATTCTAGTCCCACATTTTAAGATATGCCACGTCTATGTACATTCTTTATGCATCTCCTTTACTGTTGTTATCATACATTGTAGTCACCATCTGTCTTCTCATTAGTTAAAAGCCTACAGTTAATTTTGGGAAACAGCGCAACCTTCAGATTATTCACTAATCTGCCAGCAGATTAGTGAATAATCCGTAGGTTGTGCGCGTAATCCGTGATTTCCAAGAGCAATGTCAAGTTCACGTAAAAACATGGCTTGTCGAAAATTAACTGTGTTCGGTGCGATAATGCGTTTGTCATTATTTCCTTTAAAACAATGTACAATAAAGCAATTATGAGATTCGCTTTTTGTGATATCAGAAATAATCAAGGTCTGGGTTAGTGATAACACTTACCTCGACCTTGATTATTCCGGATATCACAAAAACCTCATCCAATAATTGTTTATTATCGACATAGAAAGTCATTTAAAGCTATGGGCCGGGTTGTTGAAAGCCCGATTAAACTAACCCAGGATTAGCAAGAATTTTGATTTATATTTTGTAACTTTTCGGGTGAGGTTTTCCGCTTATAATGTTTGTCCTTCATTTTTGAGTTTGGCTAAGCTCTAACTACATAAAACGTGAGCAGTAAAAGATATTTTTATACAAGAAAAATTAATGGTTCGGTTGACATTTAATCCTAGGTTCGTGTTAACAGACTTTCGACTAACCCGGCCATGGTGTAAAGGAGATTCATACCGTAATGCGCTTGCGAAATCTGGTGCGGAACTTCCGCTCGTGTTTACAAATTTAAATTGCAAATTATTCCAAGGGCGCATGCTGACGCTTACTAATTATTCATCACAAGTTCAGTTTGCCATCAACTTCGCTACTTCTTGCTTCGTTTATGTAGCTGCAATGGAAAGGAAGTTTGCTGTAAAAATGTAATGAAACCAGAGATTGTTGTGCTAGAACAAGAGGGCAGATGTGCCGCATGGTCAAGTATCGATGTTTGGAGCGAAACTCAAGTTAAAGAGGTGATTTTGACTCAAAATGGCCTTGGTGTCGAATATGCGTGCAGAATTTTGGAGAGCTGATTGAACTTGGAGCTCGTTCTGGTTATGGCTGTTGACTCGGAAGGAATTTTTCAGGTTGGTAGAATCCTAGAAACAACTGTTGAATAGATTAATTTTTGTACTCATTGTTTTCCTTAGTGGTCGTTACATCGCCGTCACTTATGCTGAATATATTTATTCGGAAGATAATTTTTTTAGGGCTTTGGTACTTCAAGACAACAACTTGCAGGTAAAAAAAGGAAAGAACTCGCTAAACAGTGATTTAGATGCTGAATTAGCCCTTTTTCTCGTCTTTGTTGTATTAATATTAAAGATACCACTGGAAAAGTTGAAAATTTACAGAGTATGTAAATAACATGTAATTAACATGTAAATAATCAAAAAAAGACTGTAAAGAATAATTTACATGATTTTTCCCCTTTTACATGTTTTGGAGGTTTCATGTAAATAACATGTAAATATTTTAAGTGAAACATGTAAATGATGAAGAAAACACTGTAAATGTTTCAAAGCAAAGGGCTAAGATCATGTAAATAACATGTAAACTGTTCCTGCAAATACTGTAAATAGCCTGTAAATTTCTTGTGATTCAACCTGGAAACCCGTAAATAACATGTAAATTTAATACAGGGAGGGTGCCATAATACTGTAAATAACATGTAAATAAAAAAGGGGAAGCTGTAAACAACATGTAAATAAAAAAAGGGAGGCTGTAAATAACATGGAAAATGAAAACAGGAGCCTGTAAATAACATGTAAATCGAATAAGGGAGCCTGTAAATAACATGTAAATCGAAAAAGGGAGCCTGTAAATAACGTGTAAATCGAAAAAAGGAGTCTGTAAATAACATGGAAATCAAAAAAGGAGCCCATAAAAAACATGTAAATCGAAAAAGGGAGCCTGTAAATAACACGTAAATCAAAAAAGGGAGCCTGTAAATAACATGGAAATCGAAAAAGGGAGCCTGTAAATAACATGTAAATCGAAGAAGGGAGCCTGTAAATAACATGTAAATCGAAAAAGGGAGCCTGTAAATAACATGTAAATGGAAAAGGGGAGCCTGTAAATAACATGGAAATCGAAAAAGGGAGCCTGTAAATAACATGTAAATGGAAAAAGGGAGCCTGTAAATAACATGGAAATCGAAAAAGGGAGCCTGTAAATAGCATGTAAATGGAAAAAGGGAGCCTGTAAATAACATGGAAATCGAAAAAGGCAGCCTGTAAATAACCTGTAAATTGAAAAAGGGTAGCCTGCAAATAACCTGTAAATTGAAAAAGGGAGCCTGTAAATAACCTGGAAATGGAAAAAGGGAGCCTGTAAATAACATGGAAATCGAAAAAGGAGGCAGAAACCCTGTACGATAAATGACTTGTAAATAATAACTTGAAGAAAAATGCATGGAATGTACTGTTTTATTGTAATCAAATCTGTTGACCTTAATCATAATAGTAGAAAATATGCAAATTTATACAGAATCAGAAACTTATTGCAATCAGAACAAACTCAGTAAAATTCAAATAGTTTTTATATGCCATGAATAAGATGTACAATGTATACATTGAACACAGTGCAATGTCAAAGTGGAAAATGCACTTTTCAACTGGAAACTGAGAATGTTTTGTAGCTCTGAGAACTGTTCCCAGTCTTGGCCAATAAGGGAGCATGAAATCACATTCATTCATAAACGAGAAACAGTTCTCAGTATCCACCAATGAGAACGGGTGAATTTTTCATCGAAAACAAAATGTCTGGTAAGCATCTGTCATGAATCACCGATAAGTAATTATTCTCGAACGTTTGTTTGTCATCATCTATTAACCACACATGAATGAGTTTACACAATGGTCTTTTATCAATAATAGTCGAGTTGAATCTTTGCGAATTTCGACTATCCACAAAAATGGTGTTTACGTGGCTCTTTAACTAAGCTTATCAACAACAACAACAAAAAATGTACTCGGGATATTAAACCGAAAACTTTCTAGTTCAGCCGCACAAGTCCACATAATTGCGTTGCGGAAAATACAACGTGAAATTCTGCTTTTCCATTTTTCTTTTCTAACAAGCATATCAAGGAAGGTGGCAACTTACCAACAGTGTGTCGATCCGTCGTCCAAATGCAAATTTCATTAACTTTTTCCTGGGTCCATAAATCTAGAAAGCGAGAGATCGTTTTCCCTGAAATTCGCGCCAAAATTTTCCCACACTTGTTTAGCCACTGTTTCATTACGATCTCTTTGAGTATTTCCTCGGCACCTTGTCACTTCTGATAATTTACCGTTTGGTGCAATCATTTTGATTCGTTCTTCGGCGCAACTCCAAACTCCTTTCTCTGAAATCTACCCTTAGCACGCGCCAACCCGCCACGCCGGACGATATTTCCGATTTATGGCTACTTTATCAGAACATATCATACATTGAAAGGTCACCGGCGGGCGATTTAGGTCAAGATATTTTTAGAATTGAGAACTGTTCTCGTTTTCTACCAATCGACATGGTTTATATTGCATGTATATTCGCTTGAAACAGCTTTATAAACTGATTATTTTCCTGGACGAATGATCAGTAATTCTTCGGACTACAGAGCAAGTAAATATTCTGCTGAAATCTAACGCTTAGAAAGCAATAATTCGTGTTTCTCGAAACCACGAAATGACGAAACGCGACTAGGGCTTTCGAGGTGTCATCTTACAAGATCACGAGTGTTGCGTGTTGTTTTGACGTCATGTCACTCATCTCCGTTCATTACATTTATGGGAAGACTGTAACCTGAAAATCTGTTGTCTTGGTTTTTCTGTCTCGGTGGCCTTCCATAAAATAATATATTTACGGCAAACCGAATAATAAAATTTCGCATCTTATCGCGCTCTGCAAGGGTGGCTGAGCATTGAATTTTCGCTGAACGATTTCCTGTGCTGCATAGCCTTCTGTTCAAACATTCCCAGAATTGTTCTCGTTTTCAGCCGATTGGCGTTTTGTTTATCCGAGAACTGTTCGCAAATTCAGCCACTTAGCGTCAGAAAACCATGACATAATTTGCGTGTCACCCCCGAGGAGTATTTTCCGATCGTAGAAAAGGGACTTACTGTTAAATTGTGAGAACTGTTCTCAGTCTTAGCCAATAGGCTGATGTCAGTGTATCTCTGCATTAAAGAAAAGGAGTAATTTAGTTACTTGTGACGAATGGTAAAATCCGATACTCGCCGAGACCCCTGTTTGAAAATCCGAGACCGAGACCAAAACACGCAAGACTTCGACACCGAAATAAATGCAATATAAACGAGACTTCGAGACTCTTCGCAAAGGCTGTCGAGATTTCGAGATCAGATGAAAAGTTTGCGAGACCCAAGATTTTGGAAGTACCATTTGCCACCCCTTTTAATGGATTATGGGGACAACGAGTGAAATGAACTTGGCCGACAATTTCTTGCCTGTGAAAAGGCTTTGAATTCTGGTTGTTTTTAGTAATTCTTTCGCGCTCTCCACCGGGATTACTCAGCACTGAATTGTCGCTGAACGATTTTCGCGCCGCAGAGCTTTCTTGTTTTAACATTCCTGTAACTGTTCTGGCTTTCAGCCAACTGGCGTTTTCTTTAGCCGAGAACTGTTCGCAAATTCAACCACTTGGCGTCAGAACAGACGATGGCATAATTTTGACAGGTTCCGGCTCAATTTCCTTTGTTTGTTCTTGGTCTTGGCTAATCGGCACCCTTGTTATGAAAGCTAAAACAGCACTAAAAGCGTCACAATGTACTGAAAGTTTCTCAAATGAGACATTTGGTCGTGTTTTGTCCTTCCTGTACCCATTTCCCTTCATATACGCCTTAACTGGTTGGGAAAAATTCCACAAAATTGTGCACGCGTGGAAACGGCATGCAAGTATTTACGAGTGAACAATTTGCAAGTCAAAAGGACTTATTGTTAATGTGAGAACTGTTCCCAGTCTTAGCCAATAGATGGCAGTGTGAGTGTACCTCTGCATTCTGGAAACCGAGTAATTTAGTTTTCATTGCTCTCTACCTGTTCTACTATATCAAGTTTAATAAATGATGAGGACAACGCGCGGGAAAATGAACCCTTGCCTGTGAAAAGGCTTTGAATTCTGGCTGGCTCTTATTACAGTTGACTCCGGCTGATTCGAACCTTCAAGTGAAACCAGAAAGGGTTCGAATTAGCGGGAGTTCGAGTTTGCGAGAGATGGGAACAAATGACTGGAGATGATACAATGTGATGATACAACTGGTTATTTTGCTTATAAAACGAGGTAACATAAGGAAATTGTGTTCAAAATGCGAAATGGCTAGCAGAGGAACACTACCGTGAGAAACCGTGCAATACATCAATGCTGACTCAATTCAGACAAAAATAAATTCAATTTTTTGGAGTATGTTTTTACTCATTACACCTTGGAGAAGGAGTTCGAGTTATCGTGAGTAAAATCCTCTACCTGAAGGAAGAATAGACCACTTCGAGTTAGCAAAAGGTTCGAGTTCTCACAGGTTTCTTTCGCGCATTCTAAGGATGACTCAGCAGTGAATTGTCGCTGAACGATTGTTTCGTGCCGCAGAACGTTTTTGTTTTAACATTCCCATAACTGTTCTCGGTTTCAGCCAATAGGCGATTTGTTTGTCCGAGAACTATTCTCGAATTCAGCCACTAGCTTCCCACCCCTTGAAATGAATGTGGCTTTGTGCACTCAGTCTAGCCAGAGAGCCTACCTCGGCGGTGTATACTGGCTAAATCATGGAAATCGTGTAAGGTCCCATCAGTTGTATTGCGTTTAGCAAATTTGAAACCAGCATTGATTGAAATACTGAAGCGGCCGATTTCCTTGTCAGGGTTGCTTCATCTCACACTCACTAAAACAATGGACTTAGTGATCACGAGTGGGCTCAAATGTGTTACTAAATAAACATTTTCGTCTTCTTGTCACCTTATTTCAGTTTCCCAGTGTCCCTGTAAACATAAATTATGCTTTTTCTCCACTGGAAGGCTCCACAAAATCTGGCAGGGATGAAAAGGGCATTCAACGCAGTCAACAATTTGAATGTGAGACCCTCCTTATCTTTAATATCCGAGAAGTGTTCTCGGTCTTGGCCAATCAAGAAATATTCTCATGGAAAGCGAGAAGAGCATTACAAGTGGCACAATTAAAATGAACTTTGTCGAATGACACATTAGCTCTTGTTTTGCTCTTTCTGTGCGCCTTTCCCTTCATATACGCCTTTAACATGTGAGGTCAGGCAAACTTCCGCAAAATTGTGCACGCAATATAGCATGAAAGCAGGATGTAATTCCGAGTCGACCGTTTGCGTTTCTATAGAAAATCATATTTCATAATACGGTTTGCTACTGTTCGTTTTATTCAGGCTAGTAAGCAAGTTAAGTGGAGAGACTGGCGTTTCTAAGAGATGCTGGCTTTTACAAACATTTTGCAGAAACTCCGCTCGACTTTTCAACTACTTTAAAGTATTCTTGGTTTTCACGTGCCGTCATGAAAAACTAAAATTCAAATGTAAACAGACGTTTCTATTTATCTCTCCATCACGAAAAAGAAGTTTTAGAAATGTATCTGCTAGCATGTTTTCAGCTCGGTAGCATGCTTTGTTTTGAAAATACAGCAGTTTTTGCAGCTGAAGAATCAAGAAATTTTCAGAGAGCACCAGTTGAAGCTTGACGCAGGTCATGTGCAGCTCACTAGGTGAACCGTTATCCACGAAATTAACGATCAAATAAATCGTTGAAATTAGTTTGTTCCAAAACAGTTTTCTCCCTTTACGTGTTTCACATATCGTCCTGTTTCCAACAGTGCAATTCACTTCCGCAGTGGAGATCAGTTCCTTTGTTTATCTCAGCATATATAATCATAAACTTCAGACAACCGGACTAGCGGCATTTGAGAGCAGCAAACCGCAAGAGTGCAAAATCCAAGCTCGTCTGAAACTACAGATATAGTGGCTAAGTTCTTGCCGATAGCCCCACGTAATGAAAACCGGGCTATTTTTCCACCTGGAAAAAGTACGACACTCCAGATTTTGTCACTACTGTTTTGTCAATGAGGGAAAAACTTTACGAGTGGCAAGGAGATTTAGGAGATGCGGAGGAACCCACTCAAGGGAAGGATATCCTCAAAAGATGGAAGGCAAGCAACAACATCATTCATCGGAACTTGAATGTAAGTGACTTATTTTTGTGAAGGCGAATCCTTTCATGTTCTTGGTGTTAGATTGTAACTATTGATTTTCTCGAGAGAAAGACAGTAACCGTTAAGACTATTCTGCCTTTGATATTTTTAGGTAGTCAGTAGATTGCAAGATGAACGGTCGTCCACAAAAGCCAACCTGGATCAAACACTGCTTCTCGAAGTAAATGATGAGTTGGTAGGTCCCAATGTTTTTTTTTTTTTTCTGTCCCTCCCAAGTTTCTGGCAAGTCCTGGGATAAAAATCCCAAAACCTGGCGTTTCCGCCAATTCGCGGAGCAAAGTATTTACTGACATCCCCGAAACCGCCTCTGTTAGAGGTGCCACCCCTTGTAACTAATATTCAGGTTTTCGCTGACTGATATAATTGTATGAATCGATTACAGGAAAAACCGAGTAAGGCAAACACTACGAAGACCGAAAGCTTGAGAGTGCGGGTTGAGGTAACACTTTGCTCTCAATGGTCTATGCTTGGTGCCTTATTTGATTAGTACTCTCTGGATCAACAAAGAATAGGTCAATCAGGAATAGTAACAGCAGATTACGCACCGCAATTTTTGTGTACCTACATTAATGAAACATTGCATCTTGTACTAACTCGCTACATCCACAGCTAAGTCGCCGAATGGTATCTTCTCAAGGCTTACAGCAGTTTATGGCAGGTGGAAATATTAACTGTCTTGGTTCTTAGGGCCAAACCAAGAGCGAACGAAAAACCACCCAGACAACAGGGAAAATGACAAGAAAGTCAACTGAAGTAAGCTCATCCATACTTGATTTTATTTACAATCTGTCTTGCTCCTTTGGCAAAGACTGAGATGCCTATACAATGTTAGTTTCCCTTACTCGCTGCAGATAACCTTATCGTCGAGCAAAAGCTCTTGCTCGACGACCAGCACTCTTCGAGCGTTGTTCTCTCCTCGTCACCGGAAGCAACAGTAGGAGCCCCATTAGACGCCATACCAATGCCTTTTGTAGTAAGTGCTGCCTTTATACATTACCATTATATCTACTTAACTCACGTGACAACCGAAGTTAAAAGGAGGAAGTAATACCCCACAAGAAGTGTTATGCAATCTGTAAGGGTCGATTTACTCTCCTTTACTAGATAAATGTCGAGGAGGGACAACAAGTTCACGGAAACTGCATAGGAATCGAGGAGCAGCTAATACCACTTGTGAGTGAAAGATTTGCTACGTAATTGAGTGCTTGCCATGTAGTAACCTGCTTTTCATTTTCGCCGTTTATAGCGACGCACGTTTGTACCAAATAAGGGTCCCTTTCATAAATTCCTGTGAAGGAAGGGTCTGTGTCACTTTTGAAGAAAATCTAATCTGCCTCATTTTCAGACAAGAAAGTCAAAGAAATCCGTAAATACTGACTAGTAAAGGTATCATGGCTAGGGGAAATATTAGGTCGATGGCTGAGTGATCTATATAGATGAACATCAGGAGCCAATTTGAAATTTTGTATGTAATAACCAACTGCGAGTGTCTCTACTATGCGTTAGCGGGATGTACGAACTTTAACGTGGTAGGCTCCACTAGCTTTCATCTCAGGTTCTTTAACTTTGTTATCCTAGTGTTTTTTCTTTTGTACAGCAAAGGCTAGTCCATGGCACCTCCCGGTCCCGACTCAGACGTTCTAACGAACCGACCACCTAAGCTCTCTAGCACTGAGATTGGGAGTGGCAGACATATATATAGTATCATAAACCATGACACTGTTACTAGTGAGCCCATATAGCCGTAGCGCAACTGTCTTTGACCACCTCGTAATATTGTTGTCATTGCTTTTAAGAGTACCTCCACGCCTCTGAAGAAAATGAAAGCTGAGTCACCTGAAGAGCCGGAATCGGTGAGTAACCACCCTTGCATCATCTATTTGAATATTGCTGTCAATTTAACTTATGTCTGATTCTTTCAGCAGATGCCCCATAAAGAAACCAATAATATGACGCCACCACGAGCGGCGGAGACGAGAGGACTCCAAGAATTGGACGTTTCAGAAAGAAAAGAAAAACAGGAACCTACGAAAAGCCGAGAGGTAAACCGATGAACGGCTACGTAGAAAGGAATGAATTATGTTGATTTCACAAATGGTTTACATGTACTAGAAAATAATTTACTGCTGATAAGCTGTTTTCCTTTGCAGGTATCCATTGGCATGTTTGTCGCTGTCGCATACAGTAACTGCGATTGTTTCTTTTTGGGGAGAGTGCTGAAGGCGGAGGATGGCATTTTTTCGATAACGTTTTTGGAACAAATTCATGGAAAAAATGGTGTGTTCGGTTGGCCCGCTCAGGCAACAGTGGAGACTGTGGACACCGAACAGGTCTTTATCACTGACCTAGAAGCCGAGGAAGCTGGTACAAACTGGCTAATGCCTTAACATTCCCCAGAATACAGGAAGTCCAAGAAGCATTCCCTCAGTGCAAAGAGGCACTAGTAGAAAGACTTAAGATTTCTCAGGTAATTACCATCATTTGATAGCTGACATAAAAAGCCTAAAAATGTGGTAGCCGGGAGTTACCAAGGATTGGCTTCCCAAAGAGAACTAAACTAAAAGGAATTCAACTCTATTACTGTAGTCAGTTTGATTTGCTTTTTTGATAACTACGTCTTTTTTAAACGTATTACCACAATTTCACCCTTTTACAATTTGGCAAAAATTCGTTTTCGTCAGGTTCAAGCCATATGGAATGACACTTCCACCCCTTACTGCACTTTCAAAACTGGTGTTACTTGAATTGGAAGGATATCAAAACAGTGCAATTAGGAATGCCGGACATCCACGAATCTTTAATGGTGTCTCTATTTGAGCCATCGACAACCTGGATGGCTAAATGATTCAGTAAGTAGGATTTTACTGACAAGAAACGGCTAATGCGTAGTCAGTTAACTACGCATCCACTAAATGCGAAAGGAGCAAGATTCCAGCGCTCTCTTGATTTTCGGTTTCGCTTTATAGAAACAAATGCAGAACAAATTTACACCTTTTTTTATCTTTGCAAGCTTCTAACAGTCTCCTTTAATATAACAGGTTATCAATGCATATGTGGCAGTATTAGAAAAACGGGCCTACAAAAACGTAAGTATCAGATGACTGTTACGGTCAATGTTGCGTCACATCACGAGTAGCAATTTTAATTAAAAGTAGTTTGAGAGCTCTCTTTAACAGTTGCAGGGCAAGTTCGTTATCACTGCGAATAGTTTTTTCTATGAAAGAACTAAGCAAGGGATGCCCTGGCGCAAAAGGGTAAGTAGCTGACATACACATTACATTCATACCACTTTGAACGTACGTGCAGAATTAATTTTTTTTAAAAATTGGTATACACGAGGCTCACAATTACGCAAGGGTTCCCTTAAAATTTGAAATGGAAATAGAGGGAAATTTTAAGGGCGTCTAAATGTTGGTAATTGTAAATGTAAAATGTAATTTTTTGTAAATGTAATTTTTGTTTACCCACGGAGCACCAAGGAGTTCAAATGTCCGTGCATTCAAGGATCGAATTGGAATTTGAGAAATGTTGGTTTTTGAGGAGAGGGGAAAACTGGAGTACCCGGAGAAAAACCTCTCGGAGCAGAGAAGAGAACCAACAACAAACTCAACCCACATATGACGCCGGGTCCGTGAATTGAACCCGGGACATTGGTGGGAGGCGAGCGCTCTCACCACTGCACCATCCCTGCTCCCCATTTTACTATAATATACTACATTTTATGTTCAAGCTTAGCTATCCGTCATGTAACAAAGAAGAAATTGTCATAGTTATTTATCAACCTGTGTACTTTTTTCCAATGTCTGCTTATTGCATTTGGTTACAACTTGACATTTCGGCATACAAGAAATTTGTGTTCCCCCGTCAGGCTGCCCAGTGATTTCACTGGACACTAGGCGTAAGTATACTTATGGGGAATTACGGGCTCAGATACTTAACCTAAACATAACCGCCACCGATAATAATCACCTTAGACAAACTGAAGCTCATTGGCTTTTCTCGAACTCGCTCATCATTTTTAGTTTTACAAAAGAACCATGGACATTAACAATTTATCGTATAACCAGGGCCTTCCATCTGAAAAAGATGGGGATTAAACTCCCGACGGAGGCTATTGCATTGGGTGTAAATCAAACCTTATTTGATCCCTAATAGACACAATTTCAAAATTAGACCAACAAATATATGAGCTACGGTAACCTAAATCATAACAGCGTCGTCGAAATGCCTAGACCACAATAAAGATAATAGCACTTGTTATTCCCTCACGTTAAACGTTAAGCGATATCTTGATAAATGTATTTGCGCTCGACTCGTCTCGAAAATCCAAAGGGACAATTTATTACAATCCGTTATTTAGACCTCTAAAAGAGATGACAAGCATGACGTAAGCCTATATTATTCACAATTTCCTTGCAAGGGTCTTCCTAACTAAAAGGAGCCAGCTTGAGGGATGTTACTGGACTGACATGGCCAGTCCTCACCCCTTACAAAACGATGATGTCAGCTGTGGAGTCTACGTATTGAAGGTAATCCTTTAGAATGTGATTCGTTTTCTTAATACTTAAACCGAAAATTACCATGGATGTAGTTAGACTCTGACATGCGTTAGTTGACACAGTCACTTTTCTTCCCTACATCGCGGAGTGCATTACAGAAAGAAAGGAAATCGCCTTCCAACAGGTGTGTCTTAACCGAAATGCTGTACTTCACCAACGTAGTAATTGTAGTCACTGTAAAGTCACCAAAACAAGAACAAGTTATTCAGGCAATTGTTTTGTGCCAATCGTTTTTTCCCGACAAGCCGAATTTGCAGCTATATATCGAGACAGATCCAGTCATTTTGTGAGGGACCAAATACTCGGCGATCCTTAACCCTTAACTGTGATGCAAATATAGTTCTCTCCGCAAATTAGGCCAATTTTGTAATTCTGTGTAAACTCATTTATTATATCTACTTCGTCTTCCTCTATAGCATGACATCGATGACTACAGATGGCAGATTGCCTACAGGCTGCTCAATGATGGCAACTGGTAGACAGTTGGACTGGAACTATTTTTTGTATGCGTCAATGGCTTATACGCTGGCAAATACTTTACAATTTTGCGGAATTTTGCCCGACCGCTCATTAAAGGCGTATATGAAGGGAAAGGCGAACAGAAAGAGCAAAACAAGACCTAATGTGTCATTCGACAAAGTTCATCTTAATTGTACCGCTTGTAATGCTGTTTTTGCTTTCCGTGAGAATATTTCTTATAATAAGATGCTGATTAGCCAAGACCGAGAACACCTCTCGGATATTAGAGATAAGGGAGCTCTCACATTCAAATTGTTGACTGCATTGAATGCCCTTTTCATCCCTGCCAAATTTTGTGGAGTCTTCCAGTGGAGTAAGAGCATAATTTCTATTTACAAGGACACTGGGAAACTGAGATGAGGTGACAAGAGGATGAAAATTTTTATTTAGTAACACATTTGAGCCCACTCATGATCACCAAGTCCATTGTTTGAGTGAGTGTGAGATGAAGCAACCCTGACAAGGATATCGGCCGCTTCAGTATTTCAATAAAGGCCGTTTTCAAATTTGCTGAACTTACACGATTTCCATGATTTAGCCAATATACACCGCCAAGGGAGGCTCTCTGGCTAGACTGAGTGCACAAAGCCACATTCATTTCAAGGCGCGGAAAGCTAGTGGCTGAATTCGAGAACAGTTCTCGGACAAACAAATCGCCGATTGGCTAGAACCGAGAACAGTTATGGGAATGTTAAAACAAAAACGTTCTGCGGCACGAAAAAATCGTTCAGCGACAGTTCATCCTTAGAATGCGCGAAAGAAACCCGCGAAAACTCGAACCTTTTGCTAACTCGAAGTGGTCTATTCTTCCGTCAGGTCATATTCTCTATGATTTTACTCACGATAACTCGAACTCCTTCTCCAAGGTGTAGTGAGTAAAAACATACTCCAAAAAATTGAATTTATTTTTGTCTGAATTGAGTCAGCATTGATGTATTGCACGGTTTCTCACGGTAGTGTTCCTCTGCTAGCCATTTTGCATTTTGAACACAATTTCCTTATGTTAGGTCGTTTTGTAAGCAAAATAACCAGTTGCATCATCACATTGTATCATATCCGGTCATATGAAGGGAAAAGGGTACAGGAAGGACAAAACACGACCAAATGTCTCATTTGAGAAACTTTTAGTACATTGTGACCCTTGTAGGGCTGCTTTAGCTTTTATAACAAGAGTGCCGATTAGTCAAGACAAAGAATAAACAAAGGAAATTGAGCCGGAACCTGTCAAAATTATACCATCGTCTGTTCTGACGCCAAGTGGCTGAATTTGGGAACAGTTCTCGGCCAAAGAAAACGCCAGTTGATTGAAAGCGAGAACAGTTACAGGAATGTTAAAATAAGAAAGCTCTGCGGTGCGAAAATCGTTCAGCGACAATTCAATGCTGAGTAATCCCGGTGGAGAGCGCGAAAGAATTACTAAAAACAACCAGAATTCAAAGCCTTTTCACAGGCAAGAAATTGTCGGCCAAGTTCATTTCACTCGTCCCCATAATCCATTAAAAGGGGTGGCGAATGATACTTCCAAAATCTTGGGTCTCGCAAACTTTTCATCTGATCTCGAAATCTCGACAGCCTTTGCGAAGAGTCTCGAAGTCTCGTTTATATTGCATTTATTTCGGTGTCGAAGTCTTGCGTGTTTTGGTCTCGGTCTCGGATTTTCTAACAGGGGTCTCGGCGAGTATTGGATTTTACCATTCGTCACAAGTAACTAAATTACTCCTTTTCTTTAATGCAGAGATACACTGACATCAGCCTATTGGCTTAGACTGAGAACAGTTCTCACAATTTAACAATATGTCCCTTTTCTAAGATCGGAAAATACTTCTCGGGGGTGACACGCAAATTATGTCATGGTTTTCTGACGCTAAGTGGCTGAATTTGCGAACAGTTCTCGGATAAACAAAGCGCCAATTGGCTGAAAGCGAGAACAATTCTGGGAATGTTCGAACAGAAAGTTATGCAGCACAGGAAATCGTTCAGCGAAAATTCAATGCTCAGCCACCCTTGCAGAGCGCGATAAGATGCGAAATTTTATTATTCGGTTTGCCGTAAATATATTATTTTATGGAAGGCCACCGAGACAGAAAAACCAAGACAACAGATTTTCAGGTTACAGTCTTCCCATAAATGTAATGAACGGAGATGAGTGACATGACGTCAAAACAACACGCAACACTCGTGATCTCGTAACATGACACCTCGAAAGCCCTAGTCGCGTTTCGTCATTTCGTGGTTTTGAGAAAACACGAATTATTGCTTTCTAAGCGTTAGATTTCAGCAGAATATTTACTTGCTCTGTAGTCCGAAGAATTACTGACCATCCGTCCAGGAAAATAATCAGTTTATAAAGCTGTTTCAAGCGAATATACAAGCAATATAAACCATGTCGATTGGTAGAAAACGAGAACAGTTCTCAATTCTAAAAATATCTTGACCTAAATCGCCCGCCGGTGACCTTTCAATGTATGATATGTTCTGATAAAGTAGCCATAAATCGGAAATATCGTCCGGCGTGGCGGGTTGGCGCGTGCTAAGGGTAGATTTCAGAGAAAGGAGTTTGGAGTTGCGCCGAAGAACGAATCAAAATGATTGCACCAAACGGTAAATTATCAGAAGTGACAAGGTGCCGAGGAAATACTCAAAGAGATCGTAATGAAACAGTGGCTAAACAAGTGTGGGAAAATTTTGGCGCGAATTTCAGGGAAAACGATCTCTCGCTTTCTAGATTTATGGACCCAGGAAAAAGTTAATGAAATTTGCATTTGGACGACGGATCGACACACTGTTGGTAAGTTGCCACCTTCCTTGATATGCTTGTTAGAAAAGAAAAATGGAAAAGCAGAATTTCACGTTGTATTTTCCGCAACGCAATTATGTGGACTTGTGCGGCTGAACTAGAAAGTTTTCGGTTTAATATCCCGAGTACATTTTTTGTTGTTGTTGATAAGCTTAGTTAAAGAGCCACGTAAACACCATTTTTGTGGATAGTCGAAATTCGCAAAGATTCAACTCGACTATTATTGATAAAAGACCATTGTGTAAACTCATTCATGTGTGGTTAATAGATGATGACAAACAAACGTTCGAGAATAATTACTTATCGGTGATTCATGACAGATGCTTACCAGACATTTTGTTTTCGATGAAAAATTCGCCCGTTCTCATTGGTGGATACTGAGAACTGTTTCTCGTTTATGAATGAATGTGATTTCATGCTCCCTTATTGGCCAAGACTGGGAACAGTTCTCAGAGCTACAAAACATTCTCAGTTTCCAGTTGAAAAGTGCATTTTCCACTTTGACATTGCACTCTGTTATTGCAACAAATAAAACATGTTTTCTTTTCTATCTATCCATAACAAGACGACTTAAATGCAATTTTGTGCATGGCCAAAATATTTTAAAATACCATGACTGAGCTCCTTTAACCGAATTCAAGCACTTTTCAAGAAGACTACTAAAATTCAAGACCTTTTCAAGATTGTGCGAAACCATGTCATATTCAGCTCTATTTAATTCCTAAATAATAAAATGATGAAGAACTATACTGTTGTCAGCTACAACTAGTAAAAATTTTGCAATTTAGGTGTATTACTAAATTAAAATTGTTTGCGAATGGATACCTGTCTTAAATATATACCAAATCCACAAAGTCAAATGTAACATAATGATAATACCTTTATCATAAAATGAATGAATAAACTGTTTTTTCTTACTAAGTAATTACTGTAGGATTAAATTAGCCTTAATAATGAAAAATGGGGGAGGCACGATGGCCTCGTAGTTACATGTAGTGCGCTCAACTCCTAATCGAGCGATTCGGGTTCAAGCTCTAGGCGGGTACATTCTGTTGTGTTGTTGGGCAACACACTTTACTCTCAGTGCCTCTCCACCCAGGCGTATAAGTGGGTACCAGCGAATTTAATGGTGGGGTAACCCTGCAATGGACTGGCATCTCATCAAGGGGGAGTAGAAATAGTCCTAGTCGCTTCCTGCTACAGGTAGCGGGATAAGCTCCAGCCTGTTGGGCCACGTGGCTCGTATGCAGACTTTACCTGTACCTTATTATGAAAATTACTGCAACGTAAGTGTGAAGTATTGATCAACTTTTTTCATAGAGTGAATTGTTCTTTTGAAATAACAGAAAATAGGGAGAAAAAACCTTTACCACAAGATAGAGATTGACATTTTAAATTCATCATAAAAACATTCATGCCAAAGGAATACTACATTGTATAACATAAAACAAGGCTTCTGACATCTTTTAGGCTATGTTTACAAAGTCACAGTTTCCTTCTTTTTCCAAAACTGTACAGAATCCAAACAGTACAAACATTTTGGACCCCTGACAAAACATTCACTGTAAACAATATTCAAAATTTTACTTTTCCTTTTTGTGATAAAAAAAAACTGTACTGTAAAAAAAAAATTCACAGGGGCCTGTTGAAATTGAAAGGCGTATCTAGTACCATAGTTCCCATAACACATCATAAGTTAATAAATTATTGTCCTGGTACTACATGTTTGTAAACATAGCCTTTGCTTTTTATGATGAAATCTTATAGCTGCTGTATTGAACAATAAGTATCAACCTAGCAATCTAAGATATTTAAATTTGATGCTAATTCACTAACACAGGTACAGTGTAAGTGATACTTCAAAGCATTAAAAAATAATGTTTAAAGTGGTTGAATTTATGCCAGAAAGCTGCTAGAGCATATCAAAGTGTTGAAGGTCACCATGTTAGACTGTAATGCACCAGGGGCCCATTTCTCGAAGGTCCCAAAAAGTTTTCGCACCCAGAAAGCCTTACCAAAATCTGAAATCTTATGCTTACAGAGCTGTTTTAATCACTTATTCTCAATATGAACAGAGGTTTCCTTCACACAAGAAGTTTCAGGCATATACAACTCTTAGTTTTTAGACACAGCTCAATTAAAGGTGGCTTTCTGGGCCCGAAAAGTTTCCAGGGCCTTCAAGAAATGGGCCTAGGACCCCTTATAGAGTCATAAGTACTGTAGACTTCTCAGTGGCTGATTTTTTCCTGATCAAGCATCAATGCCAAGGAGTATGCATGTATTGACCGCTCTCAATTTTACTTCATCCTACAAGTAACATAAAACATTTTGTTAAATAAGATAAGTTATGTCTGAGTATGAATCAGCAAATTCTGTGTATGATATCAATCAGTGAATTTTACATTGGAGTTATTATTTTGTTTCTTATCATTCCAATTTATACTGTGACCTTTGAAATCGGACTGTAGCCGGTCATGTTGACTGGCCAAAGTAATTTTAGCTCGGTCACGTCTCGTTTCTGACCGGTCAGGATATTTATGCAAAAATCAAGTACATGTAATGTGAGCCAAATTAAACCCACAAATATAGTTTGTTTGTTCCAGTCACTGCTAGACCGTTTAAAAATTGGCTTAATATTCTTCCGAACGGATTTAACCCCAGTCACTCGAATGGCATTCCTATCGATCTTGAACGCATGACAAACAGCAAGCGAATGGTCTTTAGCCGTTCGAACAGATACATGTACGCATTGGTGTATGTTTTCATTAGAGGTCATAATAAAAAAGAGATTAAAAACTCTCAGATTTACAGTTGGAGATTTGATTGTTTATTCAAGAATGAACAACGTGACCGTCTCAACATGACATGACTGGTCAACATGACCGGCGAGTGAAGTTTTTGGCCAGTCAAGTCACCATTCTGGCCAGACATTGCCCGTTGACCGGCCATTATTTTGAGTCCTGAATATTCATCAATCAAACAGATCTTACATCTACATCTGTAGCTATTGTGTGACAAAAACTTTGCATCTCTGATTGGAAGGCACTGAATGTCAGAGGATGTAGAAGAACTAAACTCAAAATGTGTGGCAGTAAATATTCAATGTTCACTATCTTCTACATTGTAATATTCATGCACAATAAATCAAACTCCTATCAAACAATGTTTAAATAATAAGTCAAGTTATTTGCAGGCACAATTTGATTGTTTCTTACATGCACTTATGCTCTATTGGTGGACAAAGGTACAGCTGATGTCATAAATGTTTGTTTTTGTTTCTTTGTTATGTATTACGAAGCAGATAGATTCTACGCTGTCGCGCATCTGTTCAGTAATAGATCACAGAAGACATCAAAATGTGGTAAGAACATCAGTGACACGCCTGAAAAATTCACAGATTCTGTGACACACTCTGGTAATGGCTTATGCAAATATTTTTTGTTTTTACCACATTTTGGTGTTATCTGTGATCTACTCAGGGCAGGAAAAAACCAGGTCTGATTTCCTCAGCCAAGTAAATTTTGCTCTTGGGCAAACGAAAATAGAAGTTCAGCGGCCCGGTGGGCAAGTGAAATTAGAATGTAGCCTCAGTAGTCTTGTGAGTTTGACTAAAAATGCCAGCTTGATAAATGATAATTTCCAGTCATTCCATTTCAAAACTTAAGACCTAAAGATTAGTTAATTATTAATTACTAATATTTAAATGGGGGCAAGTGAAAACTGAAATTGACTGGCCCACTGGGCAAGTGACTTACAATTTTTTTTCCTGCCCTGCTACAGATGAATGAACAGATGCATGACACATGAAACCTGCATGTATTTGCTAAGAGCCCAATTTCGTACAAGTAGAATGTACAGCTGTAACAGGTCTCTAAAATGCTGTCTGGTCATCCCAGGGTAAGGCAATCGATTGAAATTGATCCATAAATTGATATAAATCAATAAATTGAAATTAATGTAAGTGTTATCAGTGCTATCAATCAATTGAAAGAAATTCATACTCACATGCTAGAGAAGTTTCAAGTTATCAATTTGATTTTACCAAATTTATCAGTCATTAGAGAATCAATTGAAGGTTGGCTTCTCTTTGTTAGTTCACATAAACTGTAGAAAAATTGTGTCCCTCAACACAATGTTTGATTGTAACTTTTTTATGTAGATTTCAAAGGCACTACCAAAGATCCCCAAAACATAGTCCCCAATACATGTATGCCAGCAAAATATTCTTTTTACAAGATACAATGTTATGTTTTTATGCAATTGTATTCATGATTTCATATTTCACTTTCTATCTTTTGTTCATTTCTTTCTTATTAAATGTTGCTTAGAAGATACGCTAGTATCAGCAAAATTGATAATGTTTATTGAAAATTTGATCACAATCGATTACTCATGACAAATCCTTTTATTGATTTCTGATATCATTGACTAATTCCTATTGATTGTTATGAAATAATCGATTGACTATACTGTGTTGTCCAAGACAAGTAGATTTTCCTGCCTGGGCAAGTTACTTTTCCTTTTTTTTTTCAAGTCCTGTGTAGTTTTCATGACAGTTTGAGGTACATGTATACCTCTTTATAAAGTATCGTAGTGTTTTTTTTGTGAAAGAAAATTTCACAACATTTAACTTACTATCAGCACCAGTGTGTGCAATGTCCATGAACAGTTGTGTAGCATATTGTAACTTGCATGTAGGTACAACTGTAGACACTTGAGTAACTTCAGAATACTTACACTAGCATAAGAGAAATTTCTCTGCTGAAGATGGCACATTACATTTTAGCTTACTAGCATTCACATCAGAGGGCAACATAACCTTACAAGAGCATGCATCAGAAGGAATCATAAGGTGCATATAAGCCAATAACAAATGTCGCATGCTCTTACTCGGTTATCGAGAACAGATAATAACAGATAATAAAGCCCTTTATGCACAGCAGGTAAACCTCAACAAAGTCGATTCCACAAACAATGTAACTTCTCCTTGATAATGACACATTCACAACCAAAGGCAAAACGAAACGTATACGTATCTTGACGTTACTTTACGCTACTCGTTCAATTTATGCAAAACTTGCTTACCTGTTGTTGTTGTTGCCTGTAATCGCTATCTTCAGCTTCTGCGTAACGGAAAACTTTGCCTTGAAACCGTGCACGATGACGAAGCGAAGGTAGAGTGGATTTTGGACCGCTAAAACAGAGCTCGAGTTCGATTCAAGTTCCAACGAACTGCCAAACATGGCGGGAGAACCGAGAGGACCCGCTACCTAACATGAAGACCGCTGATTGCTGTTTGTTGGTGATCGGGCACTCACAAGGCTGGTATGCTCTTATAAAGGGACTGGGATAACAGTGATGGCAATGAAAGCACAAAACGGTAGAAATCACCAAAAAACAAACAAACAAACAAAAAACCAAAATGTCATTTTGGGTACCGAAAAAAAGTCAGCTATCATTTTCGGAAAGGCGATAAGTCCTAACGTTTTCGGGAAATGGACAAAAAAGCCCTAATAAGTACGAGATACACAAGCTCCTCTAGAATAACCGAACAGATAATTTTTTTTTTGCGCAACCTAAACTTAACCTACAGAGCTTTGAAAGTACACCAGATAGCCTAAAACAGCGTTTCAAAGCATTCGAGAGAAAACGGTCGTTGGACTTGAACTCATACAACACGTGACGCTTTCATGGTCCTTCATGAATAAACACGTACGTGTCCAAGAATTAATTTTTCTCTTTTCTAGAGACGTAAGCTTGGGACGCCTGCATGTGCAGTAACAATTCTAGTTTTATTTTGTCGTTGTGGATGCGCGGAAAGTTCACAAGAAGACAGCTTAGTGCGGTGTCGATCAATGCAGCGATTTAGTTTGGTGCATACCTTCTAACCCAAATTCAATTTAAAGCACACTATAGCACACACTTGGATTTTAGAGAAGTTCAAATGCTTCAACGTAAAAGGCACCTTAATGGAGGTTTCACGGAGGTTTACGGAGCTTTAGGGCGGTGTTACATTTTAACTTTACACGCCTTTAAAAGGTCCCATTTATATGTTCTCGGTTACCCGAGACAACCCTTCCTCTCTCTCTCCCCCGTCCCCCCAAGTTTAACCTGGCCGGGGTAACTTTTCATTTATTTCCTTGCAAAATCCAACCAACCGTTTACAAGAGGATAGCGAACCTGTCGGTAACTTGGAATTTACATCATTTCAACAGTCTTCGTTGGTTGAACCGTTACACCAGAGTTATATTAAATAAGCCCACTTTTCGGTTACATGGTTTTTGCAGGGTTTAGGCAGGCCTTCTCTTAAATTTAGATCTTTTTTTCTAAGAGTCTCCATTTTACATTAACGTGGTCTTGACAGTTTTTCGAAAAGCCCCCATTATCTCATTTAAATTGTTTTCACAGCCTTTGCAAGGTCCCCCTTTTTAATTTACATGTTTTTAACACGCTATTTACAGCCCCCCACTGCACCCGTGCAACTTCTAGGTTTTCCATTTACATGGTTTTTACATGTTTCTTACAGGCTCCCTATCTTTCATTTACATTGTTTTTACATGTTTCTTACAGGCCCCCTTTTTTTCATTTACATGGTTTTTATATGTTTCTTACAGGCCCCCCTTTTTCATTGACATGGTTTTTACATGTTTCTTACAGGCCCCCTTTTTTCATTTATATGGTTTTTAAATGTTTCTTACAGGCCCCCTTTTTTCATTTACATGGTTTTTACATGTTTCTTACAGGCCCCCTTTTTTCATTTACATGGTTTTTACAGGGTTACAAACATAACATTTCCAGACTTTTTACAGCATTCGCTTGAATTATTTACACGTTTCTTACATGGTTTAGCAAAGCAATTTACATGTTTTTTACAAAGGCAGATACTGTAAAAGTGCGTAAAATATTTTACAGGTTTTTACATGTTCTTCAAATGGTCATTGTCGACAAAGACAATGTAAATCACTATTTACAGAGCATTTACATGCTGTACTAAAAGCTGTAAATTTCCTGTAAATTTATTTTACAAAACCCTAACATGTAAATTGTAATTTACAAAGAATGTAAATCAATATTTACATGCTGTAAATTAAAATTGACATGTCCATGTAAATTTTCAACTTTTCCAGTGTACACAGCGCTTTCATTTTTTCAAGTACAATATGCGTGACTGCCTTAAACCTTAAAATTCAAATCTGATTACCAATAGGCATGTCCTGATTGATGTAAAATCGTGATCTTGGCAGTCTTATGAGCGATAAAGAAACTATCAATCAATATTTCAGGGTTAAATTTATAGACCTAAGACTTGCTTCATTAGTGTAATGTACTCCTCAGTATGAAGCCTTATGCGCCACTCTAGTACACGTAGTTTGGTGAAGCTGACTCCTCAATATAGTCAGTGCAGATTTTACCCTCGCTGCGTAACCTTTGTCCACTTCGATTTTAAACTCTAAATCCTATATAGTGTCAAAAAGAGGGTACTTATTTTGTTGTAGAGACAAGCGGTTCCACGTTGGAGAAGAAGTGCTGTACATATCATTAGAAACCTTACCTATAGCCCTAAGTGAAATGCAATGAGAAAAGTCGGTAAGCTCGTACGACAAGAAAAAAATGTTCTTGAATACATGCAAATTTTCCCAGCAGGCAGACAAACATCAACGTCAAGGTATCGGTGGGAGGAGTACTCAATATTTTTGGTAGGAGTGTCCTCTGTGACCCAAGAACCCTTTACCAGTCCATGTTCAGCTGCAATGTTACCACCCTAGCTATTGTGGACTATGTCTTTGTACTATGTGTGCAACAAAAGCCAACGAAAAGAGCCTACGCTTTGTGAGATAAGTGGGACCTTGCGTGGTACGAACCCGGCTTGTTTTAACAGCCTTTAATAATACTCCAATAATTGCAAGTTCAGTAACATGTTTCATCTCTAGATTACTTAATCCACGAGTTTGGCCATAGGTCACCTTTCATTATGAAAGGCAACGAGGCTCCCGTTATTTTTCTCTGTTTTTGTTTGGCTTCTGTTTTATTGATATATTTTGATTGTGTTACGTATTTTTAATTAAATAATAATAAAAGGGCCGCACTCACCGAGAAAAAAAAAAAAAAAAAAAAAAGAAATCAAGTGTCATCACGCTCCTACCTTCTAATAACGGCAACCTTTCTACAACGGCTACTTTCATCTGTCCCAAGGTGGCCGTTGTCGAGAGGTTCGCATGTCGGCTGACAGCAAAATAGTTTTATCAGACAAATTCCCAATCACTGTCGAATTAAATATGATTATTTTTCTGATATCGCTATCGTAAGTAAGGCGGCATAACCCGTCAAAAACAGTCTGAAATGTTTTTATATTACTGATTATAAGTCTTGAAGAAACTGACCTTCAGTCGAACAAAGCGAAACGTTCGTGCATGATGTTGTAAAAATGTGGACTAGTTTTTCAGAAAAAAAACCTTATGTCTAAGTTAATTACAAATAAATACATAGCTCGGGGAGCTTTTCAGTTACTAAACTTTCCGACGTGCCATGCTCACTTCTTCGTATTTTCCTTCAGGGACCGCGGAGAGGGAGGGGCTGGTAGGGCTAGAGTCCTACCACTTTTATTGATGCTGGGATTTATTTTCTAGGGCTCCAGATGGCGCGCATATGCAAGATAAATGGCAAAACACTGACGTTTATTTGTATTGGCCAGAATTTTTAGCCCTTCCACTTTAAAATGGTGTCCGCGGCCCCTGTGATTATGATCGAGGAGAGAAAAACCACATTTCAGTGGCTAAAGCCTGGTTCACAATTGTGAGGTAGGCTGTGAATAAGCATAAGCGCCAGCACAAGAAAATGGAACATGCTTCTTTGCCTTGTGCTTATGCTTGGTCTTATTTCACTAGTGTTATGCTTATCTCACAAGTGTGTACCAGGCTTTAGGCTATCAATACATCTCGAACCGACTATCAATTAAATGTACCGCCACAAATCCTTTATCAATATTCAATATGGTCTGGATATGTCTATATTCAAGAATTTAAAGAGGCCAAATTAACACAACCGAACGTGCTGTAAATCTTTTTCGACAGTGTCCACACTTCTTCGAGATCAGACACAAATAATAACAACTACTTTTAACACACAAATAACAACAAATAATAACAAATACTTTTTAACATTATTTTGTGAGTGGTCGAGTTCTGGTGCCCGTGGTTTCCTTTTATTTCCCTTCTTTTTTACGTCGTTTGTTCTCAGCACACGAAGCAGGAGTCAATTGATATATCTTCGTACTCATCGTAATAACTCTCATGAGTTTGACGATGTTGGCTTCACATACCCTTCGTAAGTAGCCTGAAAATTTACATTTAATGGGTGGTAATGGACTCCATGATCAATTTCCTGTTAAGTGTCCTCCTGTTGTGGACCAACGTTATCATGATGAGTGACCTGGCCAGAACTTACGTCATCAACAGCTTCATAAGTGGACTGCCTTTCAGTTTCTAGCTCGTTAAGAGTAGTGTTGTAGTAAGTTGGTTCTGTGGATGGTTCACCATAGGGAGACAGCTCTAAGATTTCTTGCGTGGAACCTTGTTGAGGATTCCTTGAAACTGACTTTTTCTCTGCTAGAATATAAAAGAACCAGAAAAAGAAAAGAGCAGCGTGTTTTTCTATGCTGCATTTTATTTCGTTTTGAATTATCATGGGTAGTAATTGTTTTTATACGTCCTTCCTTCCTTCCTTCCTGCCTGCCTGCCTGCCTGCCTGCCTGCCTGCCTGCCTGCCTGCCTGCCTGCCTGCCTGTCTTCTCTCCTCCCTTCCTTCCCTCTGGCGCTCTTGCTGAACTGCTATCCTTCCCTCCTTCCCTCTCTCCCTGCATGCCTACCTGCCTTCCCTCTTTCCCTCTCTGCCTGTTTGCCTGCCTTCCTTCCCTTACGATATTGTTAGGTGAAACAAGAAAGCTAATCTACCAAATACCATATCACAACTATCTGTAGTCGACCCCCTATCAAGCGGCCAGCTATTAAACGTCAATCCCTATATAATACGCGGCCAGTAATCAAAGTACCGATGAGAGTTTCCCGAAGGTGGCCGTTTTAATAGGGGTTGAACCGTATACAGATACAAAAGTTAAAACTCACCATTAGGATGCAACCGACGCCACATTACAATCCCACCGGCCAAGATCACAAGAACAAGTAAACCAACTACTATTGACAATATCAAAGTTGTTGTCGGGATCCCATCATCTTTGGTGGTAAACGTAATGAATCCCTCATTTTCATAATCACCATCTTCGTCAAAAGACCGTTGAAAGACCGCGTATCGTGTGCCTTTTTCAAGCTTTCCGTTTTGATACTTTATGAAAGCTGAAAGAAAAGGCGGAGAGGCACCTCGGGATTAATTCAGTTCTGTGCGTGCTCGTATGAGTACTGACAAAATGAAGTATTAGGAGAGAAATGAAGCCCTCCCAAGTCTAGGAAAAAAATGTATCTTGACTATTATATATTAAAGGGACCCTTCAGGTGCTGGTGGAAGAAACAGAAATGATGGCATTGAAGTCGCAACAACACAAGACAAACAACAACAACAACAACAACAACAACAAAAACAACAAAACAAGCAAGCCAGCAAACAAACGGTTTCAGTCTTTACTGTTTAAGTCCAAATTATTAAACTTATCTATTATAAATTATTTTATATATTAAGCGGGGATTGTCCAAACTTAGGCCACAGTGGCGTCAGACATTCTCAAAGTTCACTATGGTTTTCAAAATGTTTCAAAAATGTTATTCCAAAGGATGCATAAACTTTGAAGATTTGGGAAGAAATTTTTATATATTTGGAGTCTATTAACAAAATCTCTATTTATGTTCTCTAAGGGGACACGTGCTCGTTGCTCGTCTGAAAGATTATTTTGATAAGGGTGTGGTACTTTGCTACTTTGCAATAAACGTATATTATGCCAATTACGATCTCTGATAACTCTGATCAATTTAAACCCAAAGCAGATCATTTATGAAAACCTGTGGTTCTAGGCTTTCTTTTCATTTTTTCCCAATAAAAACTTGTTTCAATTGTTTTTTTTTTTTTTTTGGTTTTTGACCTACCCGTTGGTGGTCAAAATTTCAAATTTTAACCAGCATGCTCTCAAGTCAATACATAGGTCTATAAAAACTTGTTTCAATTTTCAGTTTTTTTGGTTTTTGACTTAAACTTTGGGGGTCAATATTTCAAATTTTAGCTAGCATGCTTCCAAGTCAATATATACGTTCTTATAAATGGATGTAGACCGTCCTTATTTCTAGAACGCCATTAGGTGTGAACTGACTCACATGTTGTTTCTCTGCGCTTTCTCTTAGCTTCAGTAACACCATCTCGGGAATAATACTTCCGGTCACCAACAGCAAATGATGCCCTTGACTGATCGTTGGCGAACTCAGCCGTAATATAAGGTTCTCCTTTCACTTGGTTATCGTAATTTCGCATGACTTTAACGTATTGTGTGTCCGATGGTTTTCCTAGGTTCTGTCCGTCAGTTAAGGGTGTGACGATCATTTGATAAAAGCTGTAAAAGAGTGTAGTAAGTTGTTTTCACATAAGGTGGCTGGCAATAGTATACCGCATTTTGTAGCAGTCATACTTTGACGGATTGTCACTACCGCTGTTTTTGTTTGTTTGTTTGTTTTGTTAATAAATAACAACATTTACTTACATCGAAGTACAATACATTACATTACTAAAAGGCTACTACAGAACTACTTAGCATAAATGTATCCAGTAAGCTATGAAGATAAAAAGGTCATTACTACGAATCTCAGCTAAATTATTAATATATTCCCTGGCATATATGGCTTCCTTTTAAAACGTATATATTGAAATTGTTTTAATTTTATTTTTATGTATTTATTTATTTATTTATTTATTTTTTTGAGGTTTAAGACTCAAAAGGTACTAAAGAAGATAGAAAGCTATGAATTCTGTCTATTTTTGGGAGTACTTCCTTTGTTTTGTAGGACCATATGTAATATCGTGCAAATTACCACCACTATTATCAGGTTTCTACAAAATTGATGCTGAAAACGATTTGGTCATTTACTTGACTTAGCAGGTTACTATAGCTACAGTACAATCAGCCACACCGTTGATTTTGGATTTAGGTGCTAGAAACTCAATAACGAGTTCCGTGACCGCCACTGACCTGACAGGTTTGCCATTACTCAACTCTTTCTTAGTTTTAAAGGGGACAGACACTTCTGTTGTTCCAATGTCGCTATCGGGAAGCGTCGGAGCGGTCGGTGGGTCTGAAAAACAACATATTGATATAGGTATAGGTATATTAAATGATTAAAACGTTAACATACTATCTGGCAAGGTATAATTTCGGCCGGAACTTACGTTTGGAAGTCGATCGTTTTTCTAAGCCAACATCCAACGTACATTGACGAAGGATGAGAGATTTAATCCTCCATATGGGCCATACTCCTCTAAAGTAATTTTTAGACATAGTACCCAACTCTACCGTGGATAATACTCCCACGGGTGTTTCTTCTATCATTTCGTTTGAACAGTCCACCTTCAGTTAATTACTGCCATTTAGATGTTTCGCTCAATTTCAAAATAATATTGTTCATTTGCTTTTACTGCTTTACTATACAGCTGAATTTCTGGTAATTGCTATTTGCCGTGTTTATGAAAAGCATATATATCTTTACCTTCAGTAGTCGCACTTTTGGGATCACTTTTTGGACCTGCACCCTTCACAGTTTCAGCCCTAACTCGAAATAAATATGTTGTAGACTGACTAAGCCCATTTACGACCGCTTTCAGAAGCGATGCAGGTACTTCCTTTTCGCCCGTCCCTCTCTCGGCTGTGTAGAATATGACGTACTTTGTAATGATACCATGTGTAAACTCTTCAGGAACTGGCTGCCATTCCACCTCGACACTAGTACTGTTCAGTACCTTTACAGAGATAAGTACAGGAGCACTCGAAGGTACTGCAACATACAACAATTTGAGCTTTTGTAAACTGAGTGCAGGTAGGTTTAATACCAGTTGCTATATTGAGATAAACTACTACTATGTTAAATCATTAGGCAAGAACGCCTCCCGGTACCGATGGTATTTAAGGCAAAGGGACTGTCTATGTACGTATTTTATGGTATACCATTCCATTTAAGATGTTGTTTTTCTTTAAAAATCTTGATAATGATAAAAAAAAAACGAATTTTCCTGTAAGATAGTTTTCTTCTGTTCAAGACTGTGTGTCCGTCCTGAAGGCCACTAAGCTTTCACGCAGGTTATTACCTTTATCTGTTATCGACTTGTATATTGTTTGTTTTCAATGGCGACAGTGATTTGTACAGGAGTATAACCGTATGGCCAACTTTTCTGCATGATCTTCACCTTAGTTAAGGGCATGAGTTGATAACTTTATCGATGATTTTAACTTAAGATATGAATATAATCTACACCAGGCAACACCATAGAAAGTCTATTGACTTTCATTTTCGAATCGAATTATTTCCTGTTTATTTCGCGTGACCGTATTAGCTGGAATAACAAGAAGCAGAATGAAAAATCCTTTCTCCTTTTTATCACGGCGCTTGGTTACTTGCTAGCCGATTTCTTTTCCCGAAACAAAAGCCAACTTTGTAAGTAGTGAAAATACGTAAAATGCATCGGTTGATTGCAGAAAGGTATCTTGATGTTGCATTTGTATTGTGCTCTGATAACAGATCTGATTGGCTGAGCCATTGCACACTATCAGCCATTAGTATAAATCTACCAGCGTTCTATCACGGATGCCGTCCTCTGATTGGCTACGCTACTCGCGTTCTATTCTGTGATAGATAGTGAGTAACGTAGCAGCGTGCGCTGGGGGCCGCTTCTTTGTGTTTTCGAAGTGTCTGTGAAGAGGATTTAGATGAAAGTTTTGAACGACTAGCAGATTTATACTAAAACATTTAGATTATTCGCTCTCGATTTCTAAGCGTGATAGTTGACTCGGGCTGCCCCCACGTCAACTATCACGCGATAGAAATCTCGAGCTCATAATCTAATTAGTGTTCAGTGGTTTGGTGTGGTCGTTAAAATTTCAACGTTTACTCGTTTCTCCGAAGTTTTGAAAGAACATTTAAAAACAAAAGGATAATTAAATTCCTGAGAAGACCGAAAAAAAAAAAAAAAAAAAAAAAAATCGAATATTTTGAAAGAAACTGATAAGCGCAGGCACACAACTGAAAATGTCAAATTGACTGCTCAGTCGGCGCGAATTCTGTGAAGCGAGAAGTTTAATATTAAGACCAGAAATACTTGGAATCGTTATTTGAAGCAAATTTCAGTTAGAATTCTACTGAAACAATTAGATTATTCGCTCTCGATTTCTATGACGTGACAGTTGATTCGGATTTCGGCCTCATCAACTATCTCCTCATAGAAATCTCGAGCTCATAATTTAATTGTTAAATAGAAACGCAATTTTCAACCAATTAGCGCGCGTATTTTCTTAGGACTGTTTTCTAACAATCTTTATTTGTACTCTCTCACACTATAATACTAATTGTACAAAAATATCGATAATGAAAATTAGAGTACTGGCTGCCTGGAGTAATCATAGGGGCTAGCGGAGCCAGGCAGCCAGTGGACATCAGTGTTAAATGAAAATGAATTGCAGATCAGCAAGAGAGCACAAATGCTCACATAAAAAGAAAGGAAAAGAAGAGAAAAAAAAGAGAGAAACAACAAGAACGTTATTACGACGCTATTAGGGAAGTCTGAAATAATTACGCAATAGTGTGGTGCAAATGGCTAAAGAATGAATCAAGGAAACAAGCAAGCAAAGAAAGAACTGAACAAAGGACCTTTTTGGCGATACCGCAGCCATTTTAAATTCTACGGTTTCAAATAGCTATTGTAGGATTCTAAGGGGGCAAATTAATATGTATTCGCCCCCAAAGCATCCCAATAGGGTATTGGGATGAACAGAATTCAAAATGACCGCCGGATCGCTGAAAAGATCCATTAAAAGAAAGTGAAGAATGATCATCGCAGTTAATTTTCCAATTTAAGCAATTGGAAAGAAGAAGCCTGAAAAAATCAGGGCTTCAACGGGATTCGAACCCGTGACCTCCGCGATACCGGTGCGATGCTCTACCAACTGAGCTATATAGCTCACACATCGGGAAACCACACATCGGGAGCGAGGTCAGTTAATTGAGTTCATATCTTCCCGTGAGGAGTGAAAGATCCATTAAAATTACTTTAATTACCCAGGAAAGTTCTGGAAGCAGCAATCCCCCAAAACCAGTGAAAACACCTAATAAATAATCATATTAGGCTTCGCTGTCTGATGTTTTCAATCAGCTTTGTCCTTTTAGTTTCAGAACTGTCAGCACCTCCTTAAAACTAAGAATAAACCTCTTCTTTCTATATTATGCTTAAAGCTTAAACACTGAGAAAAAGTCCTGAAACTACGGGAAGATCTAAAGTCTGCAATGACACAAAATAATCAATTTTATGTAGCGGTTCTCTGTATCTTCAGTTTACAGTTGACACAATTTCTAGTTAAAATAAAGATTAATGATTCAAAAGAGTATGTATAAATCTTTATCATGGTAAGGTCAACGTAACGACCCTAGAAAGTTGTACCCATTCCAAAAGTGTGCTGAATCCGAAAGCTTGACTACTTAAAGAACTTTTACCCATTGAAACGCGGAACTTTTTGCCAAAAATGCATTTTTGGGGCATTTCGGACATTTTTAGTCTGGACATGAGCCAAATTAGCTGCAATCTACTCAAAAAGACATTTGCAACATGACAGTATGCCTTTCTTTCCAATAGCATCAGGCTCTATGACATTTTTCCTCGGGCATGTGCAGAAACCTGCGACTTTAGGATTTTCGGGCTTTTTTATTTCTTTTCGCCTTTCCTTTTTTCTCCTTTTCTTATCTTTTTGTTGTAGTGGTTAGCCTTCTACTGGGCTTGCTTCCAGTTCAAGAATTCCCGAGAAATTACTATCGAGACGGAAAATTCTTACCATGGGGTAGCCAAGTGTAGTTGAGGGAAATTATGTTCCGAGTTTTTTGCTCAAACTTCTGAGCATTTTCGTGCATATTTCTGGATCAATGGTCTCGAAACCTCTGATCTGTTATCATTGGAAAGATCTTTTCCTCCTGCAGAATTTGAGTACTGTATAAGTGATGCCAATTTTGGTCAAACGCGGTGACGTCAGTAACGGAACAAAGGCCGAACGTTCGTCACGGCCGGTTAAGGCAATGAGTTAAGGCATATCGCAAAAACTTTATATGGGGTTTATATCCTGGTCCTGGAAGTTTTGTGTTCTTGCTTATAAAGCAAAAAAGCTGAAACGTTTTAATTATGCAAACCAATCAAATTGATTCACCTAGTCTTTGAAATATATACCAATCAACGCTTGAGATTTAAACCTTGATTGTAATTTAAGGTTGAAAACAAGAACTGGAGCACAGTACATGAGTTGCTGTTGCCGCTATCCATGATATAACTACGAGATTCTGATTGACTGAGTCAGCATGCCAATCAATTACGAACAGCGCATGGAATTGAGGGAAAATTGGCTTGCCTTAGCAAATTTCACTTTCAATATTACTGTATGTGTGATATAACAAAATATCAAAATCAGATAAACTTACTATCTTCGTCTGTCCTTTTCTCCAAGACTGAGCTCTTTTGACTGACCCCTTTGCTGTTGAAAGCTTGCATAGCAAACTCATACGAGGTGAACTCCTTTAAGGATGATATCACGTACGAAGTGGTTTCTTTTCCATCAACCTTTCTATTTGCCAATGTTGGATTACATTTTATGTTGTACAAAACGTAATAACCCAAGATTTCTCCTCTGGCTTGCTCTCTCGTCAGCACCTAAATAATGACCATTGATAACAATATACCACTCAAAGTTACCAACAACCAAGACTAGTAACATGAGTTGTTAAAACATGGCATTGAAACGGAAAATGCTGAATGGTTTCCTGAATGGTCCGAATTTTGCAATACGGACCACTAAGATGGACTGACCGCTCACGAATTAATTTCGCCTTTCAAAGTGTTTCTTTTTAATATTACAACAAAGAAATCAGTTTGGTGTTAGGTATATATATTTTTTAATATTTGGCGGACAATTTAAGTTAAACTTTCACGAAGGCAACCTGAAAAACGAAACTACACTGTAAATCCTTAACTTTGGTGCACACGTTTTCCGTGAATAGATAGTGGAACACATTAGTTTATCATAAACGATCCATTAAAATAATTACTTTAGAAAACTACTGCACATTGTGTCGCTGCATTAGCGAATATTGGTTTCGTTTAAGTTTATGGAGCTCGCCTGCCTATGTCTTTCAGGATGACTAATCTAGGACCGTTGTTTATCCCGGTAATTCCAGATCGCATGAACTTGTGCAGATGCCTTCAACGCGCCAGCGCAACAAAATGTGTTTTGAACAGTAGGCATTAGCAAACCAGGTTAATCCCACTCTTCAAGAATTCATCAGTTTTGAACAGGCAGGTACTATAATTCTAAACCTTTCCGATTTCATGTAAAATACCTTCCCGTCAGTGTGCAGTCTGTCATGGTTGTAACATAAAGGTGATTCCTCAGAAATAAAAACTGGCGAACGTTTGTTTTTGTTTCAAAAAACTTTCTCTGAAGGTTCCCTACCAAGCACTGTTTCAAAAAAATACAATAAAAAAGATAGGTCACCATGCTCGCAAAAGCGATATGATGGGCCAATCTTACCCCATTTATGCCTAATCATGAGCGTTATTTCATCGGTTTACGTTCCATTTTCGGTAGCGGAAAATATTTCATGAAAAACTTAATAAGTAGAAAGTCTCGACCATATGGAACAATGTAATATACAATTTCTGGAACATTCACACTGTTTTAAACGAAATCGACTCTAAACGTTCTGAAGACGTTGTTTTCAAGGTCATAATTTGCATCCTCATGTAACGGTTTTGTGCACGCTTTTAGCTGTATATATTTTCCTTCCGAACGATTTTTTTGAAAAACGTTTCTCTTGGAGATGATAAATTACACGTCGCAATTACGTAATAAAGAATATAAGAAGAAACGAGGATTTATTTCGCTGTCGGGCTTAGCTTAAGGAAATCTCTCGAGGTTGTGTACTGTATGTGCACGCGCTAATGTACACGTGCTCGTGACGCCAAAATCGTGCGAAGTAGGGATGCCCAATTCAATTCTGAGGAATCACCTTGATGAATGTAATCAACAATAAAAAAGCTTTCAACGATATGAGCGGTTTCGTCTTTTCAACTTTGACGTTAGTTCGGGCAATCTTGCTGAAGCCGTAAATAACTGTGGCTCCTTTCAAATACAGCTCAGCATTTCGCATTTTCATTAGACAATGAAATTATTTGAGAAATTCTAATAAGGATTGTGATTGGCTTATTTGAGCGTGCTTCTTCAGAGAACAGATGCAGGCCACTTTTCTTCGTTTGGAAAATAAAGTTTGGTTGAAAAGATTAGCTGAATGTATGGGAAAATTAATGGATTCTTTATCATAAAACAAATAAAGAAGCCTTGACTTTGCCCTGTTCTGTTGTAAAGCACGGAAGAAGCGGTGAAACACGATAGAAGAAGGGGAAGCACTTGATTATTTCTCGTGTTTTCCCTGCACTTCTTTCGCGCTCTACTGCTTCCTGATGGCTTTACAAGCTAGAACAGAGCACAGTGGAGGTTTCTTTATTTGTTAAATACGGTAATAATAAAAAGAAATGAAAAGCATTGAGAAAAAACATGGCAACACGAACAGTGATTTTTTTGTAATAAACACATACACCAATAGCAGACTTAAATATTGCATGATGGATCTCATGCTGAGGTTTCTTTGGGTTCTGTGCAGGGTTCATATCAATTCAGGTCAATTGTTTCAAGCAATCATTGTCAATCACATCAGGAGTTCGGAAAGTACTTTCAATGTCTGGGATTTTTGTTTGAACTGTTCAGTAATAAGACTGAGATTGCAAGATGCCATGTGAAACACTGATGTACATGTAATGTGATTCGCTGTCCACGAGGGAACATTTAGTGTATTGGCCTGGGCTGTAGAGCGCTAATTCATTACTCACGTAACAAAATATTGCCGACATTCTCTATGCTCCTCAACTTGAAAGAAGCCTTTATTCTTTCAAACAACTAAATATTTGGGTCAACCTGATTTATTTTTGTCCTAATTGAGGATCTACTGTCTTCAGTGAGATTCCACACGAACAGTTTTCTCCATAGCTACCCATCAAATGGCATTGATCAAGTCGGAATTAAACACTGCAAAGTTAACTTAATTATGGGAAGCTACACAGGCACACAAGATAAATCATATCCTACAAAGAGGAATCCCGATTTCTCGGACCTTTAGTTTTTCGAACCTCCCGATGACTCGAACCGAAAGTCGTTTCCCCTCTTCAGCCAAAAGCTGTAATTTTACCCCCGATTTCTTGAACTCTCCGATTTTTCGAACCAATTTTCGTTTCCCTTAAAGGTTCCAAAACTCGGGATTCCACTGCATATCCTATATTAATGGTGTTCTTCTGTAATGCCATCATTAATTGACCATTTTAGTCTTTTTTTTTTTGTTCAAGATGGCTGGATGTTGACTTCATCCTTTTTTGTGTGATTATGAACCTCAACTGTATTTCAGTAGGGTAACATGCAAAAAGGCTAACTTGAGACCCAGTCACCTTACTTAGACCTCATGCTTAGTCCAATACGTGTATCATTACAATACCTGCCAAGAGACATTAACGGCAGTGGAATTGACAACAGTCACATCAAAGATTGGAGCAGTACTTGGAACTGTAAAAAGGAATTACACCATGCCTTTAGTAATCAGTAACAAAAGTTTGAACTGATTCACCTCATCATTAAAATATCAGCACCTGAGTAATTTAAGGATGATACAAATGTTACGTAAACATTGAAACAACTACATTGTTTGCATACAGCACCTTCTTCATCTGTGGTAGCATTCACCACAGAGCTCTCATCACTAATGCCAATCATGTTTCTTGCAAACACTTTAAAGTAATATAATGTCCAAGGTGAGAGGTTTCCAAGAGAAGCACTTGTACTGACCACCACACAGGAACTATCTGATAGGGACCCTTGACAGAGAGCATCTACAAACTGTTCATTATCTCTACTTATCTTCACTGTGTAGTTCTGAATTACACTGTTCCCATCAAAATCAGCAATCCAGGAAATATTCACCACTCGTGAGCTCTTTGAGTCAACTGACACATTCAATGGTGGGTTTGGTCCCACTGTAGAGTTAATTAGATATACACTTCTCAACAACCATTCAAATGTACAATTCAAGCTCATTAGCAATTACCCAAAAGGTAAAAATAGGTACAAGTGGTACAAGGTACAAGTGACAAGAAAAATGTTCTGAAATTTCTACTGGCAATTAGTCTCGGCAAACAAATAAAACCAGTTTTTTTTTTTCACTTTTACTGATGATATCACGGTCTCGTTATTAATGACGTTTGTACTTCATCAGATACAAAATCAGTTGTTATTCAGGGCGTGTTTTGCTTTGAGAAACCATGAACTAAGAGTCCTAGAAGAAACAAAAACCCTCACAATTTTATTTGAATTGGTAATCTTTGTATTGAGGAATGGTCTCTCGTGATTCACTATTTTCCGCACTATAATTTCTTGCTATCACAGTTCCATCTTTTTCCCACTGCACTTCGAACACCGGTGGCAAAGCAGTGTACTGGCATGTCAGCAGGCACTGTCTTCGTTCAACGACTGTTATTACACACTAATTATTGTCTCTTCTGGCACAACTGCAATTATTGCAGTTAATCAAACATCCAGTAAAATGAAGTTGAATTGCAAATGAATAAGAATGAGCAACCATGGAATATTTAGAGAGCAAATTGGAATTTAGAAGTGTTGGTTTTTGTGAAAGGACGCGAAAAACGAAAAGCTCTAACAAACCCTTCTGAACATAGTCAGTGACAGAGCATATAAATTTAATTGGAATTCAACCTACTTCCGACTCTCGTGGCCTGAAATAAATTAAAATGGCTAAGCAGAATAGTTATAAAGTTCCTCTACGAAATGGAGTGTTCCAGGTACAAGTAGTTGTTGGTATTGCCATGAGTAGCAGATTGTAGATGACATCATTTCACGAAAAACCACGAGTGATATCTGTTTCAGAACATCTAGTAGAGGCGATTTCAAATGTCAGACATATTAAACATAGCGTTTGGTACCAGAGCCGCCCGTTTGCCTGTTCCATTTGGAAGAGATTTTCTCCAACTAAGGCTTTCAATTATCGAAGAGGCTTTCTTGAATGTACCATCGGAATGTTTGAATGAAGCTACATGCGACATTGGAATATAAAAGTAAAAACTAATAAATAAATAAACAATGTATTAGATGATGGAACGATTAGAGTTGAAGATGGAGCCGTAATCCTAATCAGCGGAAGGCCGCAGCTTGAGGCAGGACTTAACATTTGCAGCGTGGCTGATTCGTGCTAGACACCCAGTGGCTCTCCACATAACGTTATTGAATGACACTCTCTCGAGGATTTTTGTCCGATTTACTTTGAGTTTAGATATCGTTCGTGAATCAACATTCATTAGCATGAATTTCATTTCTGAATCACTTTGCGCTTAGGCCAGTTTGTCACTTTGTACATGTATATCGTAGTCGACGCATGTCTTGCATAGAAATACCCAGGAGATAACCAATTAAATATAGAAACAGGCTACAGAATCCAGGCTCCTTGCAAAGAAGCTAAAGAGTTTCATTGGTTTTGTGAAGCTTTTATGAAGCTATTGACTTCGCCGTCCTATATGAAAATGTTGAAAATACACTTCCCAAGCATTTTGTCTTTGGCAATACGACGAGACAGGTTCCCGCGTCCAGTGCCAGTCCCGTCGTGGCCTTCCCGTCCTCGTATATCAAGGTCCCTAATGTTGCGTATACTGATGTAGAAAACATATATTTCGACCAGTCAAATTTTAAAACAATACTTTGCAATAAAACCAAAACTCCGTAACTGCTTTTGTACCACTGTAGTTAGTTATACTGTCCAGTAACCACATGTCCTCTTCGGGGACTTCTGTTCCTTTTTATACACTATACTGGCGGACCCGGAAGCTCACCGACTCCAATAAAGCTTTCATCAAAAGTTACGAGGCAATATATAATCCGTCAGAAATACCGTCGTTCACACAAGTACATAATCGATGTAAATTTGACAATATCAAAACGCCTTACAATGATGTAGCGCATTCGTCGTGAAACTGCATAAAACAACTAACCTGCCTGAGCGAGAGGTACAAGGAAGAAGAATGGAAAAAATGCTTTGAAATCCATCCTAGGAACTGGATGGGCAGCCTTCTTCCCTTTAGCGTGCATTTAGTTCTTAATTCTGTCGATCACATGATTCTAACAATTATCTTCCGCTCATTAATAACCGTCTGACAGATTTGTATGCAAATGTTTTTCACATTTCCACAATAATAATGTTAGCTCACGTATTAAGTCAAGGACGTGTTTAGTAAGGGTAAATGTTAGACATGCCTCAATACCTGGAACGTCTTAAAATTGCTCAACACCACAGTTTGAAAGTGTTATTTAATTTCGACGAATGTGATTATTTCTGACGGGTAGAAAAATTAGAAGACGTCGTACTTCTTTTTTTTCTGTGACGACTTTACCACACAGGCACTCTCCAGTCAGCGGGTAACAGTTAAATACAATAATAAACGAATAAACTCTTCTGCCGTTTACAAGAATTAAGAAATCCATCGACCAAACGTGAGCTGTTTTCAATAAAAATATCAAGTGTCAGCGTTGTTATGGTTTGTAAATTGTTCCGCTTCCACGTGGCATTGTATTTCAATTTCGTTTGAAAATTTAGGTAGAAAACAAACAAACGTCAAAGAATGCAACTGCAGAAAAAAAGACCAATGCCCACTGGACGGAAAATGCCTCACAAAAATGTAGTTTGCCAAGCCACAACCACAACACAAGCATCATCAGAATCATACGTGGGCCTCGCCACAAATTTTAAAGAGCGCTACAGGAATCACACAGCATCCTTTCGACACCAAAACAAGAGAAACGAAACTGAGCTATCTAAACACATTTGGACACTCAAAGACAACAACAAACCTTTCATCATCAAGTGGAGAATCATCAAGCAGTGCAGACCTTATAGCAACATTAGTAACAAATGTAATTTATGTCTTTTTGAGAAATTTGTGATCATCTGTAAGAAGATACTGTAGTTGTAGTCAGGCATAGTAATAAAATCTTAAAAGTTGTTGTCACTGACTTAAAAATCTTAAAATAGACGTTTCGGCTAAAATACTATAACCTTTAGTGATGAAATGAATGTTAATGGCGTCTAAATGTAAATGAGATGTTTATAAGAATGTGAGGAACTCGCTAGGGATTAATTTAGCATTTTGTAAATGTCTGGAATATGCGCGTGGTCATAAATTGAGTTCGGTTCGCGAATGGAATGCCAAGAACAATCTACACGACCACAAGGGACAGCGGTCTATGACCTTGACATTATTAAAATCAAATTCTTGGTTGTTTTTCATACAGTGTTGCGCCAAAAGAGATAATAAAAATAATCAGAAATAATCAAAATAATCAGAAATAACCAAAATAATCAGCTTCAAAGCCACAGAGGCTTTGTTACTTTGCCATATTTTCAAGGAATCTCTGAAAAAATTGCAAGAACTTTGGGACAATTCGACGTAAATGTTGCTCATAAACCCGTCAAAACGGTTGGTTCGATCCTGAAGAAACCGAAGGACAAATTTGATCAAGACCTGTCAACTGGTGTCATATATAAAATCAATTGTAAAAGCTGTGAAAAACTTTACATCGGTCAAACATCCAGAGCACTGAGATCCAGAATAAAAGAACATAAAAGAGCCGTCCTCACATGTGACAAGAACTCTCTTTTGGCGCAACACTGTATGAAAAACAACCACGCATTTGATTTTAATAATGTCAAGGTCATAGCCCGCTGTCCCTTGTGGTCGCGTAGATTGTTCTTGGAAGCGTGGCATTCCATTCGCGAACCGAACTCAATTAATGACCACGCGCATATTCCAGACATTTACAAAATGCTAAAATAATCCCTAGCGAGCTCCTCACATTCTTATAAACATCTCATTTACATTTAGACGCCATTAACATTCATTTCATCACTGAAGAAAGTTATAGTATTTTAGTCGAAACGTCTATTTTAAGATTTTTAAGTCAGTGACAACAACTTTTAAGATTTTATCTGTAAGAAGAGTCTGTGTACTTTAAACAAGCGAAACGAACTAGCAAGTGCGTGCCCCCACAGAAACAGATACCTACTCAAGAAATTTGTGACCAAGTAACGCAATCTTTAAGTAACACGTAATTTCAGATTTTAAATCCCATAGCAACTGCTTTTTATTGCCAGTTTTTCAATGCCATATAGCATCTGTTTTTCCATATCATAGCAACTGTTTTTATATCTCATAGCAGCCTAAAGTTAGCTTTTAATTGCCAGTTCGTGAAATTCAACGGTCATTCGTTGATATTGCCTGATGAGTGTGGTCATTCTTTGACCATACGAAACAGCGTTGTCGCAATAAAACGAGGAATTGAAGTCTTGCTACCACTGTTCATCATATAGGAGGATTTTGAACGTTTTGTTTTTTAACTTGTAAATATTGTTCCAATCTGAAGAAGGCCGAAGGCCGAAACGTCACATTAAAAGCCGGAACAGTTAGAAGTTTGCTTCATGACGCCTCATCTTACACTTAACTACATATATATATATATATATATATATATATATATATATATATATATATATATATATATATATATGTATATTAATATTTGAATTTATTTCGATAATTGCTTAAAATCATGCATTAGTTTAGTCAGGCAGTCACAGATGAAGGTGGTAACAGCTGTACTGCGCTACCGCCGTTTAGACTGTCTTGACTTTGGCTGGAACTTGGTCAAGCTTTTAAACAATTCGAGCTATAACCACCAAATTTTATGACTTCGTTATCGTGTGTGTTGTCAGTTCAAATTTTCCCATGACAGCATGTTTGTTATATTAAGACCCATGAAAGATGGCAAATGTTTACAATTAATTATGTATTGCGTCATTGTTGTTGACAATAATAAACGAGTTAGTAGGCATAAGATTTTTATCAAAGACGCAACTAAAGTTGTCTGACTGAACGTTAAAATGTGATGGAAATAAAATTGACCAAATGACAGTGCGAAATCATCTTGTGTCATTTCATTCCAGGAATTTATTAAAACTGTAATATCGGTTCTCGTCATTTACCGAGCCCGTGTGTAATCTGTCATAAGCCAAATTGGAATCCCGTCGAGTCATCCGCTTTTGGCCGTCCCCCACTCACGAGTAGTCCCTCTTTCGCTTAGTCCGTCGTGCGTGACGCGAAAAAAAACCGCGAGAAAAAAATGGCCGCGCGAAATCCTGGAGGCGAGAAGAACGGCTGCGCGAGATCCTGGGGGCGAGAAGAACGCCAAAGGAGGGACTACCGCCTAAGCCCAAGAGTTTGAATTATGCGTTGCTCTCACAACGCAAAAATATGATTGGCTAATGCCGGAGCGTTGACAACCAGATGTCAACGGGTCGTCAACACTCGAAATGCTTCAATAATTACGATGGGTGACGTTTTACAGGACTGTTTATCTCGATTTCCGAACATAGATTCCTTGAAACCGGAACAAATCGGGGCTTTGGAATCGCTTCTCGCAGGCGATGATGTCCTCGCGATTCTGCCAACAGGCTTCGGATAGAGCTTGATATATCAAGTGTTTTGTTTGGCAAAGCAATCCTCAAACTCGAATGCGAGCGTTCTTGTGATTGTGCCGCTCAACAGCATAGTCGAGGAACAAGTCGGGGAGCTGACAAAGCTTGGCCTTCCTGCCGTTAATTTGAAGGAGAACGATCCAAAATGCATGGCAGATATTTCCCAACGAAAGTGCCGCTTCATTTTTGTTCTGCCAAGCGATGCCTGTCAAAAGAATTCCAAGATTTGTTGAAATCTGAGCACGAAGGACCCGAAATCGAAATGGTATTTGTCGATGAATCTCACACGGTCGAATCATGGTAAGATTTAAAAAATAGATATACTTACATTTATAAAGATTGAGCTTATATATTCTCGGTGATGTATTGAGAGCGTGTGTTGGTCGATGTATTTGTGCAATTTGTAGTAAAGTTCATGTACTCGCTTCTTGTTTACCTCTTTTATGATTTTTTCTTTGTCTGTAAGGGGGACCGATCAAACGAAGAGAAACAAACGGATGCCTGCCTTCCGAAAAGATTATGGTAATTTGGCAACACTTCGATCACTTTGCAAACAAGGTAAGGCTCATGATCCTGTTTAACTGTTTTAGTTCCTTTACGTGAACGACTTCCCAACTATGCAGGATATGACATTTATGCATTGCCTGTGGAGCCATTGAAATACATTGAGGTCACACTTCTCACACACAGTAGAAAGGTTTTAATTTCCTGCACTTATCAAAACTTTTTTTTTATTTTAACAGGAACACCAATACTGGCCTTGACAGGAACAGCTGGCAAAAAGTTGGCAGGCGAAATAAAGAAGCTGCTATGCATGAGTGTAAACACGAAAGAAATACTGGTGAGTCCTGACAGGAAAAACATAATGTACCATGTGGAGCTGGTGAAAAAAGCAGAAGAACTGGACAAGTTGATGTGGCTGGTAGACCTTGCAAAGAAACAGGGACCTTCTACCCCAAAAACTATCATATTCTGTAACACATACAATAAAATTGCAGCTGTGTTTGTTTACCTACTTCGCATGCTCCAGGATCATGTGTTTGTGCCAGGCCAGCCCAAGACACCAGCCAACAGAATAATTGGAATATTTCACTCAATGACGTTAAAGAAGTACAAAGAAAGAGTAATGGATTCATTTAAAGTTAATTCTGGAAATGTCCGGATTGTGCTTGCTTCTTCAGCATTAGGCACGGGGGTGAACTTTCCTGATGTTCGCTACGTGATCCACCTGGGCCCAGCTCAGAGCATAATTGATCGTGTTCAACAATCTGGTCGTGCTGGCCGTGATGGGAAGCAGGCTTATAATGTTGTTATAACATCTGGCCAAAAACTAGCACAATGCGAGACTGCCGTTAAGAATTTTGCAAGAACAAAGGACTGCTTAAGAAAAGCTTTTATGCAGCACTTGATGTACCGGTTGAGAGTGTATCCCCATTGCACAATTGCTGCTCAAACTGCAAAACCTTATGCAGATGCGATGATGAAGATTGCAGTTGTGAGGACACTCCATTTGCAAAATGTGCAAAGGAAAGTCAGCCAAGGGAAACACGGGTAATTTCCAAAGAAGATGAATCAGTATTGGAGGAGGCATTGAAGGAGTTTCAATCATTTTTGAACAATGGTACAACAACACTGTTAGGATCAACCCATGCCTTTACGGATGAACTTATCAAGGAGATAGTTAGCAATGCTGCCAGTATTTTTAATTTGGATGATATTATTTCAACACTCCCAGTTTTCTCTACTGCACATGCTCATTTTGTTCTAGACATTTTCCAAGATATATTTGGAGACATTGTTTACACTGAAGCTGATGACAATGTTATTAATTTCCACAGTGGATAGTTTATTGTTTGACTCAGAATCCAATGTAGATGACAACAGCCATTATTTAGAGAAATATTTTGACAGTTCAGACAGTGGCAGTGAAAATCCAGAATTTTGTCATTTTTAATGGAGTGAAGAAAATGTGTATTTCCAACTATCTGTAATTCATACATAATCAGTTATTACATACTTTTGTACCATATATTTGTTATTTTCTATCATGCTTTCTCACGGTATCCAAAACTATTCGAGGTATAAAATCAATGATTCTAAGTACACTGTGAACGGCAATCCTGGACGGCCAGAATGTTTTTAAGCTAAATATAACATATTTTTCGGTATTACGCACGAGTTGTACATTATTTGAAGCAGAAGTTGATTCATTTTTGTTACAGACTTTAAACACAGACTGTTCACAACTATCCTCTTGGGGGACCTTGTATTTCTAAGCTAAATATAACAATTTGTTGTTACTATATTACATCTATAGTTACACATAACTAGTTGTAAATTATTTGATGCAAAATTGATTCACTTATGCTAACAAACTGTGAACCGAGATTGTGCACCACCATACTGTTGGGCCCCATGTATTTAAGCTAACTAAAACAATTTTTTGTTAATTGTACCTGTGTACTGTAAAACCCACTTAACCCCCCCCCCCCCCCAGGATATAGGCCCACCTAACTGTAAACCAGAAAATACATCGGTTTTAAGCCCCCCTGGATACAAGCCCCAACTCCATTAGCTTTACTTGTTTTGAATTTTTTTATTATGATTTAAAGCTTATCTACCAGTATGAAAAACTAAGCCCCCCCCCCCCACACCACCTTTATAAGCCCATCTAAAAGCCCTTACGAAGCTGTATAAGCCCAGGGCTTTTAAGCGGCAGTTTACGCTACCTAGAAACAACCACTTATAAATAATTGGATCCAAAAATTAATCACTTTTGTTAACAGACAGTTTTGTTACCATGTTGTCGGTGCACCATGTATTTATGGCAAATATAACAATTTTTCGTAATAACAAACAACAAGCTGTAAATTATTGGTACCTGTTCATCTCTCATGTAGGAGACCATAAGAGAATAAAAAATTAATGCTCATAAATTTTAGCCCATTTATCTCGCCTGGTTTGTATCCATTGGTACAAGTCCCTATAGTCCATACCACGCACAAGGTTAGCACTAATTTTTAGAAGGGAGGGATAGCCTTCTCTCCCTGGAGTGTAAATAAAAACATCTTGAGTTAACAGGTCAGCCTCGACTTGCTGAACAGCTTCTGTTGGATCAGTTTGTGATCGATTGGCGACTTCTTTGGACTCCTTGCAGTCCACATCAACACTAAACAAAATCTGATTCCGGTTGCCCTGGCTACTCTTTGGGCTGACTCCTCTTTGAAGTTGGACCCTAAGAGATCAGTGTAGGACTTAACAGATTTATTTTCGTGTTCAAGGAACAAATCCATAGAAATGTTTTTGCCAGGTTTGCCATGGTTATTGCAAAATCTGTTTGCAATTAAGCTTTCTGCTCTTTCTGCTGGTAAGACTGACTTTACCTTGGTCAAGAACAGGAGGGTAGTATAAGCACACTTTGTATGGCCATGGTATTTGTACAGCAGAACCGCAATTTTGTACAAATTGACGAGACGCTTTCCATCCCCCTCGCGGATGGAATCATTGAGGTCAGCTAGAAGGAGGCCAAAGCGCATCTTTGCTTTGTGGTAATTGAATTTATAATCCTCCTTGCTTTCCTTCTCTTTTGGATTTGTGGCATCATTTGCATTACTACTAGTGGTAACTAACTCACTTCCATGCTGCTTTTGGCGATGCCTGAATTAAAAAGATAGAAAATAAACAAGGAAATTATAATTAATTGGTACCTTTACTATTGCGAAAACAACATTTTATCTCGTTCCATTTTACTCCTCGGAAGGGTTTGGGGACTGCTCTCGTCGCGCTCGTTTGCTGAAGCACGTTTAATAAGTTAAGCAAACACTGTGAGCAAACAACTTTCTGGCGTAAATAAGGCCACTAGCGTGACGTTTATTTTTCTCAAATAACCTATCTTAAAATAACAAGCATTTGATGATATCTTCAGCAAAGGTGGGTGTTACGAGTATTGCTGTAGAGCAAGGTTGTTTCCAGACAGAACTCAGGATCGCCGGTAAGAGCAACAAACTAATTTATTTCCGTAAGGTAACTTCGCGAATTTACAGCACTAAGCTTCTTCAAATTTGAATCAATCTCTCTTACAGCAGAACCTCTCGCTCTAATATACATGAGGCTTAAAGTTCTAGAAACTTCTATTTGGAACTAAATTAAGTAGTTTGACACAATTTCTAATCTGAGTAATTACATAAGGATCAGAATGTTCTGGAATGTTCTTATACAAATCGGTCACGGCTGAATGACATCCGGTTCTAGATTGTTCTAGAAATTGACTTAGACAATTTTTCGTAACATAACCCCCTCTTTGAGAAGAAATTTACAAAATTTCTGCATAACAACCAAAAATTGTCTATGTGGATAGGCAGTATACACTTATTCCAGCAATGAGCTTACTCCAGCACTCGACTTAGTTAATCAGCTCCCACGTTGTCTGATCCCTTATTAGCTTCCACTTTCATATTGTAACTCTGTAAGAACATAGCCCACCACATCAACCGGTTGTTAGTGAACTTTGCACTGTTCATATACTTGAGAGGCTCGTGATCGGTCTGTAGTACAAAGCGCACACCATACAGATGCATATGGAATCTCTTGATACCCCACACGACTACTAGGCACTCTTTCTCTATCGTAGAATAATTAAGCTCTGCATCACTCAACTTCTTACTTACGTAACAGATAGAAAACAATTTGCCTCCATGCTCTTGTATCAGAACTGCACCGATCCCGTAGTTTGAAGCATCCGTTCTTAGAACAAAGGTCTTTTCAGGATCTGGTAGTCGCAAGATTGGATCACTAGTGGGAAGGATCTTGATGGTTCGATAGGCTTTCTCCTGGGCGTCACCCCACTCCACTTTACTTGGTTGACCCTTTCGTGTAAGGTCAGAAAGGGGAGCTGCAACAGCAGCGAAGTTTGGGATGAAATCTCGGTAATATCCTGCCAGTCCCATAAAGGAACCAACCTGCTTCTTGGTTGTTGGTCTCGAAGCTTTTCTGATTTTGGCGACATTATCCTCATGGAGACCAATTAAACCCTGCTGCAATTGATGGCTGAGCAAATCAATGCTGTCAACACCAAAGATACACTTGCTCGGTCTAATCGTCATGCCAGCTTGAGCTAAGGGCCTAAACAGCTTTCGTAGGATCTTAAGGTGATCCTCCCATGTACGGGTGTGGACCAGGATATCATCCCAGTCAAACTCGACATTCTTCATGCCTTTGAGCAATTTCTTCATTCCACGCTTCAGTGTAGCCGCAGAATTCACCGTGCCGAAAGGCATCTTCAGAAACTCATAGGAACCATCTGGGGTAACAAAGGCCGTCTTAGGAATATCTACTTCTGGTATTGTAACTCGCCAGTATCCTTTGCTAAGATCGATCTTCGAAAAGAACTTGTCTCCATTCAACTTCTGAAACAAGTCAATAGCTGCTGGCATGGGTTCGGGATCGAAGACGGTTAGCTTGTTGAGCTTTTGTGATAAATAATGATAACCAGATAACGTAATGTTTACTATAGGATCTTGATTAAGTTTAATTTTGGTTTCAGTGAGACCTATCAAGGAAAATGTAAAGGCTAATTCAGATAACAGATTTACAAGATTGTCAAAATTGGCAGAAAGGCTCCTAATATTACAATTTAGTGCTGAGAAGGAATTTTTCCCATTAAAGCATTCAATAATGTCATTGTCATTGTCATTATTAAAAGTTTCAGAAGTATAATAGTTAAAGTTTAGTTCACATGGCATATGTAGATCTATATCAGATCTGGTTAAATAAGGTATATTTGATTTTGATGAGCTTATATCCAGGCGAGGTAATAGACTATATTCTTGGGTCCTACTTTGTAAATTACTATTCATAAAGTAAACTTAATATATAAGCTATACTTAGCTGGGAGATGACTTGAGTTACGATGAAGAATGCGATGAAAAGTAAGCTCATCCCTTGATCTTTACAAGGTCATTCATGCCCATTATTGGGAGGACAGGGCTGGTATCATTTCTACGAAAGAATATTTTCCCTGAAGAAGTCCAAATATACTTGAACTGTTTGTCCTTCCTCACTTGGTAAGCTTCCTTGAAGAGCTCCTTATTTTTCTGGGTGAGACTCTCTGCGATGAAGATTCTCTGGGCAATTGGGTAACCAAGATCCTTAGTTGAAAGATCGTTTAACTTCCTTCGGGCTTTATAAAACTTACCTTGGTTATCCTTCGCACAAACTTGACAATAATTGGTGGGGATTTGTTACCCTTCCCTTTGTAACACTCGCTGTTCCTGAGTCTGTGACTTATGGAGATATCAACATCCATCAGGTTAGCGACTTTAAGAACTATTTCATTTGTATCCTCCTTTGACTGGCTACTTGGAAGTGGTATTACCACGAATTTCCACACATTCCCTCCGAACATACTGCTCTAGATCATTATGGGCCGCAGATAAATCTTGCAGTCTCTTAGAGGTCGCTTGAAGTTCCATTTTAAGGGCCTGGTTCACATTAGTAAGTTCCTTTCTCTCTTCATCAAAGGTAGAGAATTTCTTAAGCATATGCTCGTATTTCTCGTTGATGAGGGACATGGACAGATTAACATCTTCAATTTTCTGATTCAGTGGTGCTAATTTTTTGTCAAGGATGGCTTCCAAAGCCTCCGCTGTAATTACTGACATGATTAAGGCGACTAGAACAACATATAACATAAAAAAATACTGAAGATACAACAGTTTTGGCAGAGCTCACAAAATTGCCGCCATCTTGTACACCAACCGCTGACCAATCAACCGCTGACCACTTAAAAGTTTTTGGCATAATTTCTCCATAGAAATATAGGAATCCTGAAAATACCCTCTTTCTTTTTAAAATTTGATGTAAACTTTCATACTAATCGTCCATTTGTTTTATTTAAAAATCCAGACAAGAAAATTAACTCTCTCCAGTTATCTCAGACATAAGATGATGATGATGATGATGATGATGATGACAGTACATCTGATAATAACATGAAGGGTGAATGACAGATTTTTTACCTTGTATAAATTGACCTTGGCATGCCAGTCTGCATGAGTGGGATCCAACCCCCCTAGTCTATCAAACTGATCATCACCATCTTGAAACACCCACTGAACATTCCTAGCCCTTTCCTCAGTTAACTGGTCACCATCCAAAAAGATTGGTTGAAGAATCATCTTCCTATCACCTTGGGTCAGTTGTGGCACATACTTTTCTTGGACAGACATCAAGTACTGTGCCATCTCACCAGAAATATTTGTATTGTAGAATTCCAAACCAAGGAAACACTTCAAATACACTGAGAATAAACAACTAAATTAACATAATTATGTATTCCACAACCAATAACTACTTCTTTAATCTAGTGACTACCTGTGAACTGAGACACTAGTTGCAACTGCTGTAGGCTACCTACTAAATCAATTATTTTTCAATTGTTTAAGTCATGGGTTGCTTCATTTTTACCTTTAAACTTTGCTGAATGAATTTTTACAATGTATAAAATTTATAAAGTTATCAATCATTTTTGTTGTGAAGTGTAAGGTTGATAAACTAGACAAGGTAATGGATTAAGTTGGTAAAATACTGGGTAAATAAAATGGTAAGGTTCTAAAAAAAAAACATTCTTGTCCTATTTTACAAATAATTCTTACCACATCAGACTTTCTGGCCATTTCGTTGCTATATTGGTGAGGAATATGGTGAATGACTACATCCCTGAACATTGTAAAAGCTGGCACAAACTTTACAACCATTCGTGTAACCAAGACAACAAAATCACTCTCCACAGCAAGGTTACTTTCTACATTTGGTAGTAATTCCGAAAGCTCTAGATCTGCAATCTTGCACTGGCCTTTTGTAGGGAAGACAGATGGGCCTGAGCTGGGGTCTCGTATAACCCTATCGCGAATAGCCAGGTGATGTGTCCAATGAATTGATTGATTCCGGAACTTACTGGTCTGGATTCTAGCTGAGAGACTGAAGTCAAGATTGTCAGCAACAATTCTGTAAATGAAATAAAACAAAATGACTAAATCACTTAATTTACGTGGTTTAGCACTGCTGTAGACACTGACAAAAGCAAACAAATATTGTAAATTAAACGGAAACTTGACAAAAATCCCAACTGGCAGGAGGCAGACCAGTTGCTTATTTACTTCAGCAAGTGAAGAAGCCTAAGCCGTGTATCACACTGTGATAAAAAACGACGAGCATTTGAGAGCACGAGGGAAATGTAGAAAACACGAGCCGCAGGCAAGTGTTTTCTGCATTTCTGAAGTGTTCTCGAATGTCCAGAGTGTTTTATCCCAGTGTAATACACGGCTTAGGCGTCTTCACTTGCTTTATGATATAGGCAAAAAATAAAATAAAACGCCCTTTGTCTATGCTTTATACTCTGATAAAACATGGGTTTTTGACCAATCAGAGTGTGCGCAGATAAGATAAGATAGGATAAGATAAAACAATTTTATTTCATGTCAAATTACACAGAGGGTGGTCTCCCAGTCCCCGGAGCCAGAGGCTCATGATAAAGGGTCCTATCTATACCATAAAAGAAATTATAATAGAGTATAGAGTAAGAATTGCTCTCTGAAAAGAACAAGGAAGGGGGTGACTAGGTTTTTCGGATCGACGGATTTGGCCTTAATAAGCGCACGGATTGTGGATTTTTGCGGGGAATAGACATTCAAAGAAAAGCCGCAGAAAACTCAAGTCATCAGTTTTACCTGTAAGACAATGGCTCTTCCTTGAGCAGCTTACACTTAGCCTCTTTAAGATCTGCTTTGCTGATGTTGCTTGTGTCACAACCAGCCAGCAGATCCATAAGTTTCTCGAATGCCTGAGAAGAATAATAAATCTTGCTTTCCAGAGATGACTTAGAGACATCTATAATATCATCCAGTAATTGCTGGCCAAGAATTTCCTCAATCAGCGACAACGTGCCATTCCTCTCTTCAATCGCCTTTTTCCATAGCAATACTTTAGAATCATGATTTCTTCCCACCTCGGCTTGATCACGAACAACTTGCCCGTGTGAGATGCAAATTCCAAGCCGATTTAGACGCGTGAAATCGGCCGCTTTTGCCCCACTGTGGACAAGAACGGTGGAGACTCGCTTTGCATGAGCAGACATTCGTGGATTTCGCAGGCGTGCAATTGCAGAAGTCGCTAATGCCAGGGAATTTATGCTCTCGTCGAATTTCTCATCAGACGGATCGACGCATGCGGCCCCTGTAATGCACGTGTACCACAAAGGGCAAAAGACCTTTATTTCGTGCACCAATTTGCGATTAGAAAAGCATGCAAGTTCTGACGGAGTACTGAATTTTAGCATGCTCTCGCTACGAGTGTACTCGGTCATTTCACGAGCCAATTGTTTGGCGAGCGACGACAAGAGTTCCTTCTTAAGTTCCTCGTGCACAAACATCGCGTTTACAACTGGCTTCCAATTTCGGTTGCAGATATTTTTTACGATGTCAGCCGTTGCGGCATCTGGTGTTGAACGAAAAGAGTACGTGTCATCACCAGTTGGAATAACAACTTTCATTGCCGGTCTCTCGACTTCCTGCGCGGACATGAGTTCAGAAATTTCTTGCAGGGTCGCATTTGCAAAACTATGAGGAATGGATCGTCTGGACGTTGATGCTTTCCTTGACTCTACTTCAAGTTTTGAAATTCCATCCTCCTTCGGTGAGTCGGTCCTGCCAATTTTTCCAGAATTCGCTGAATGAGGCCGCGAAACGGACATTCGCTTAAAAAGTTCCGCTGCAATAGGCGAACAAGTCATGGCAATGGCATGGGATGCTCTTGCGGGACAAGAAATACACTCTTCAGATACCTCATAAGTTCTGAAGCGTTCCGAATTTTAGTGGCACATTTGGCGCACACTCTGTTAGATTCAGCCACATTTTTCTCACAAGAAAAACCAAGTTCTGTGACCAGATCAGCCAGACGACATTTTTCTACTCCCACTCGTTTGGAGGGCTCAAATAAATTCTTCGTCGAAACTCTACGTTTAAAATCGCCGTAAAAACCTTTAAAGTTGCATCTACAAACGCGGCAAAAATCGTTACACGATTGTTCTCTCGTTGGTCTTCCTTTCACAGCTTTTTTGGGGGTTTTGCGATCGCTTGAGAAAGACATCCTTCACGACATGTTTTGGCACCGCTATTTGACATTTGAGCGATTATTTTCCTAGACATCTCTCGAGGTTGTCGACGACAGCCGATAATGACAGGACGTCAAGATAAAGAATTCGATTGGATACGCTTAATTAGATTGGAAATTTCACACCAAAAAATCACTTGACCGTGAAAGGGCAAACTCTTGGGCTTAGGCGGTAGTCCCTCCTTTCGCGTTCTTCTCGCCCCCAGGATTTCGCGCGGCCATTTTTTTCTCGCGTTTTTTTTTTTCGCGTCACGCACGACGGACTAAGCGAAAGAGGGACTACTCGTAGTCTACCCACTCATTAAATTACAGCATCTTGAAAGCAAAAATTTGCTTTAATAAATGTACTGATTTATGAAGAGTATTTGGCAATGTCACTACAAGGTAATTGATTTAACTCAACAACGTTTAAGCGATAGAAAACATTTTCTGTCCATACACCAAGTTATAGAAACACGAGTGGAAGTTGGGGAGGGAGAAATGCTGAGGGAATACGAGCCGTGGCCAGAAGTTCCCACAGCTTCGTGGAGATTGTTTTCCATATCTTTTAAAACGCACCTCCATAATTCCGTCTACAGCTAGATTTGTGTTTCCATCAGGCCAATAGAGTATGGCTTTTAGGGTGCGGTTTCTTACGGGGCGTTTTCTTCATTCAATTATACTGATAGTAACAACCCTGTACTTTGTAAGCACATGTACCTGTTAAACTCACACTAGATGATCTGTTCCAGCCTTCAGTGCTGTTTGCCTCGCACCAGTACTTCCCTTGGTCGTTCAGGCGAATAGAGTCAAAAGCTAGTATGGAGTGACCTTTAAATTCCTTCACAGAAAAGCTTGGCACGCGATGACCATCTTTGAACCACGTGATGACTGGGCGGGGGATACCTGACGCGTGACAGCTCAGATTCGCTGTACTTCCCGCGGAAAAGTTTCTCTGACTTGGAAGATCGACATTGAAATATGGTGGTAATGGGTCTGCATTTGAAATACTTTCCACTGTTAATGACACTTAATTAAGATCTAATCTCGTATAAATCAGCAGGACAAAACATTCAAAATGCAATTACGCAAATTTAATGATTCCAAATTAAGCAAGACGTTTTAACCTCGTGCTTTTAATTAGGGAACTTAAGCATCGACGATGAGAGGAAGACGACGACGATGACGACTACAAGTCAGTTCATAACACTTTCAAGGAACTGAGGATGTTCGTCTCTGTCAGTTCGTCGTCGCGCAGTCGTCGACGACGTACTTTATAGTGATTTGCTGTTTAGCTGAAAACGGAAGTAGTTTTACCCGTTTAATCAGCACACTAATGGCTAATACTTTGCTAATCGTTGAATTATAAGAACGCCATTATAACAACAACAGATCACGGGGTAGTGTCACGACTTACCTTTAAATTTCAATGTGAGTTTATCCTTCGTGCATCTCATGCTATTCTCTGACACGCATTCATATTTACCGGAATCGCTCTTCCTGGCATTTTGAATGAAAAGCTTGCATACCAGTGATTCTCCGCTGCCATCGCAATCCTTTATATAGTCATCGTAGTTCTCGTTGTAATAGTATTGGATCGTATAAGGTTGAGCAGCCTGATGACTTCCCTCCTTTGAAGAGTTACTGGTGCAAATGATTGTTATGTCGTAGCCAATTGGGAGGACGTCCTCTCCCGGAAATTCCAAAATGTTTAGCGACATGGAAGGAGCTTTAGGATCTGGTAGAGATTTTATTCTCAATTAATCAAATTTTCGCTCTACAGCCTTGAAATAAATAGCACTTTCTTAAACTCGATACAAACTGCATAAGGGTCAGTTTCTAAAGTAAGGAGTCGTTAAATCCTGTATTTCGCAACGTTTGCTTATTGAAGCCTTTTTGTGCCTTTTTACTAACCTAAGGTAAAGTCTGCATACGAGCCAAGTGACCCATTAGGTCGGAGCTTATCCCGGTGTCTGTAGCATAAAGCGACTAGGAATATTCTAATCTCCCCTCGATGAGATGCTAGTCCATCCCAGGGTTATCCCCAGCCGTTAGCCAATAGTACACCTGGGTGGAGAGAGGCACTGTGAGAGAAAAGTGTCTTGCCCAAGAACAGAGCACGATGTCCCCGGCTAGGGCTCGAACTCGGACCGCTCGATCCATTGTTACTCTGTTTTTAGTTTTTTCCGTGGAATAAATCATTTTCTTAATTAGCCCTTCTTCCATGAAGTCAGTTTCGAATTTTACTCCCCAACACTAGCACTGGATTGATGCTGGTATCTCTTTCCCACAGTTCGTTACACAGAATTAAGCAAACTAAGTCAGACTACTTTTCAGTCAACACGACTTGCGGGAAGGAATTTCAGGGGATGTGCCGTAATTTTAAAACGGATAAAAACACTTTGTTATGATGGCATGACCAGGACTGTTTTCACACTTTAGAAACGCCTTCCCTTCATTGCAAGAGCTTCCTTCCCAAATGAATGGCATTTAATTTTGTAAAAGGAATAACAATAAAAACAAAACGCGTAACAAAACATCAAAAAAGGTAATTATATATGGAAGAATACCATACCCTTGTTTTGCTTAAGGGGTGGGGAGGATTGGAGAGAAACACAATTTCATAAGTGAATTTAAACGATTTTACTATTTTTGTGCTCAATGTTTTAACAAAGAGTAGAAGAGCAAGAAAAGGTAGTCCCTAATTCAAGATGAGTATTTTCTAGTTCTGTATCACTCACATTTATGTAGATATTCAACAGCGACACAGCCAATTTCTGCATCAACGACGATTACATATAAAGCCATAACCAACAGCATGACGATTCTTCGTTTCTTCTTTCTTTCCCCTGGAAAAAAAAAAAACAACAACAACAATCAACATTATGTTACTGACTAACTAAACGCGGTCAACTGATTGGGTACTGAATCTCTAAACTTTCTACCACAATTTGCTTGAAAGGTATTTTGTTTTAATAAATTAGCATATGGTAACTGAAGAGACTTACCCCAAGTTTTGAATGTTTTCATGCGATAAGTCAATTTTAAGATAAACTCTGGTACTTCCCATTGAGAAACTTCCGTCTCTAGTACTACCCAGAAATGCAAAAACATCACAACACCATATTATCAAAATTTCCGCTCTATTACCTGTCAAGAGATCGCTTACGGGAGGATAAGAACAAAAGAAAATTCGAAACTTTTAGCTCTAAAAGTGGTTGCGGTCACTTACGAGCAAACGTTACGGCAGGAATTGTTTTTTTTTTTTTCTTTTTTCTCTCTTTTTTTTATTTGAAAACCATATCTGTAAAAATTGCTGATCTGTGAAATGTCATGTCGGGAAGAAGATGCTCTTGTCTTTGTGAAAATGCACGATTCACAGTTAATGCTTTATGCCGATTATTCCCAAGTTTCAACTTCCTGTATTAAGTTATCTTAATAATTTAAACAGCTGCTGAGCATACACATTGGAAACATTTCTAAGACAAAAATATAAAAAAATATATATAGATTAGCTCCTTTGAAGCGCTCATCATTATAAAATCTCTATAAAAAAAAAGAGAAAAAATGCTTTGCGCGAAGATTATCGGCGACTGGGAGTTATGACGTCTTTCTATCAATGCTGACAATTTAACGAGAACAATTTAATTAAATATTATAATTAGAAAGTTGATCTGGAAATACGGCTCTTATTTTAAAAGCTTTTATTTTTTATTAAATTTTATGTTAAAATGCTTAGACATTTTATTTGACACTCTAGGACGTTGGAAAGATGTACTTAGATGCTTCCCTCCCAATAGTTTCTTGCACGGGTACACAACGGGACTATATGACGTTTGATTAAATAGCATGGTAATCATTACGCCAGACTCGGACAAAATAAATTTGTACTTTAAAATAACAAGTCTCATGCTTTACACGATGAAACGACAGTCGACAGTTACGGAAGCTTGCTTTGCAATAATCATCTATTCCAAAATTTTCAAACATGATGATAATAAGTTTATAGAACAACCGTCAGCAATAATGTTTCTCAACATGAAGCAAAGATTGTCGGTCGCCGTCCAAACTTAAGATTTTTCTAAAAAAAAATCGAAATTTAAGAGAAGAAAATAGTACTTGCTTACCTTTTTTAATCGCGTCAAATCTTAAAGCTCTCAGTCAAAGACATTAACAGTATTCCTTTCAACCTGCCAGAAAATGAAGCCACTGGCATCTGTCTTAGCCTGATATTTAACTGCGTTCTTGTCTTTGCCTTTGCCTTTGTTCTTTAATTGCTGATTTTAGAGCAAAATTCCTATTTCGGTGGTGATTTCAACACGTTTGGGTCTTCTAAGGATAAAACTTTCAACTTTCAACTGATGCTAAAAAGGGTTATTTCGACGGAAAAGAGGCACCGTACTTTGTCACACTGCTCAATAAACCACCTGTCTGATGGTGCCATAGCAACGGTGTATTTCATCATATAGCTGGTAATTAAACCTCAGAGATGGCATTTTAATTTTTTCTATGGTTTTCAATTTTTAAAAGAAAATAATAAAAAAAAATCACTGATAGATAAATATAAAAGACACAATCCTCTACGGCTGATATTATAAGTTACCTGTATGACGTGCTTGATCCTCGGGGCTTGCCTTCATTTATACATCTTAAGCCATTTCGTTGTCAGCCCTGATACCAAGTTCACTTACCTTACATATCTTTATTTCTATTGTTGTCATTTATTTGTTTATCTATTCACGTTGTGAGCAATGCAGGATTAAAGTGTTAAAGCCCAGACACTGCCTGCCTAAAGGTAGAATGAAAGAAAAACTTAATATTCCAAACGTTTCCCGGAAAGACATTAAACTGCCAACTGGGAATTGAAGGTACCAATATCTGCATGCAACCTGATATGAAGTAATATGTCTGTTCGAGACACCTGCAGAGGTTTCTGAAGGCTGACTTCAAGCCTAGATACCTGCAAAACTGACATTTAGAAATTATCAGGAGACCACTGGGGTAATCAACATTTCGGAAAATTTAACTGTTTCTCTGTCCATAACTTTCTCTCTTTCTTAATTTAAAATGTCCTTTATAATGAAAAACATGTAGATTATATTAATTACTAAAAGAGAAGAAAAAGAAAATTAACGATAAGCACGTTACATGACGTCTCGACGACGTCATGTCATGATTGTGGAATTGAAAAGAAATTAAAATAAGTGACCTATAATGCTATATATTCAGAAATGGAATTCTGACAAAATTCATTCATTCAAAGAGGGTAAAAGCAAGTCCTTAACTGATACGAAACGTTTCGCGCGAATAGAGTCTTATGAGTGTCCAGTTCCGGACATTTCTGTCTAATTTTGAGCATCGCAAAATTTCAACACTTAAGCTTGCCCCGGCATCCCTTAGGGATATTGAAAATCTCACAAAGGTTCACCAGCGGTTTTACATTATGTCCGTCCTTGAATGTCTTTTTTTTTCCTTCTGATCCTGTACACGTTGATGGAGGTAGCGCCACGTGTAGCCGATATATTTTGCATCTCACAGTTCACACTTAAATTCCTCATTTTTTTCCCTAATCTTTCTGCTTCTAAATTTAAGGCTGCAAATCATGATTGTTTTGTTTTCTTCTAAGGTCGTGAAGTTGTCTGTGAACCATGTCGGCAGATTTCTGATCCTTGTAAGGCATATATACTGATCTGTAAAGGACTGCCCTATGGCATACGAGTCAAGTGTGGAGGTTACTGGAGACCGTTGATGTTCGAGGCGATGAGTTTCTCGGGATATTTTAGTTTCAAAAACATCCCTTAGAATTTGGTCTACAGATAGAACGCGTCGCACGATGTAATATAGTTCTTAAACACGGTGACCGTTCGCACTTGCCATCAAAAGGCCTTTTGTAGTAGATGGCGGTTGAGGAGCCGATTGTTCGTATTTTTTTCTGTAAACACAGTTTTCAAGATAGTGATCTGTTTTGATTAAGAAAGATTGAAAGATTGTAGGGAAAAAAAGAAACACTAAAAAGCAAAGAAATATCTTCATGATGCGTAAGCCAGATTTGACCAGATAACTTGGACTGTCAACTACAAAGCTAGTCAGAAATGTATAACTTAGTGGTATTGTTGTGATAGCAAAGCGGTCAACTGTAGCCACTTTCTGCCGTTATGTCTGACGTCATGTCACCAAATAGTAACCCGAAGAACCGTTAACGCTGACGATGTAATTGACTGCTGTTAACTCTGACGTCACACAAAGACAAGTCCGGCACAACTAGCCTTTATAAAAGTAGTTAACTGTGTTGATGTGACCGCGTAGTCGACTGCAGCCATGTTCCACTGTAAATTCTAAAGTCATGTTACAAAAGGCTGCGACCGTTTGTAGAAGCACTCTTTTGGACAACTCCAGGCACACATACATGTATGAACAGTAAACGTGATCCGGGCAGCCAGGGAAGGATTGATAAATGCCACGGCCATTTTATGTTTACAACAGGTGTTTTTAGTTCCCAATCTTCCCGTGAGTATAACAGGAATGTGATCCTCACCGGAACATTGGGAACTAAAACACCTGTTGTAAAGACAAAATGGCCGTGGCATTTGTCAGTCCTTCCTTGGCTCCCCGGATCACCGTTTACTGTTCATACATGTATGTGTGCCGAGAGTTGTCCAAAAGAGTGCAAACCTTTCAAGAGGACTCTACATGATTAAACCGGCTTCGAGGAAAACAATGGTCAGTAATACAAAGAACATCGAAGTATGTGATCGTCACGCTCGACACAGATGAGGAACGTATAAATGTACTTTATATACAAACCTACAGCTGGAAGGAAAAGGTGGCAGTTTTAATGCTACTTAGGTTTCAAGGATCGCTGCAAAGGACCAAAACTTTAACCTTGAAGCCAGGTTAGAGATTTACGTGAATTTATCGGAGCACTTTAAGAAGGCGAGTGTGTTGGTTACTCGCTGGAATATTTTCCAAATTTCCTGAACTTTAAGCGGTCCTTAGTTTTGAAAACCTAGTGGGCAGACAAATTTTATTATTGTTTTAAATTAAGGGACATTTATACTTTCTATTCATGTACTTCAGCGGTTTCAAGCAGGTGCCACATTTTTAAAACATGCCTTCAAAGTAGAGCTATTTTCGCGTTTGCTTCAAAACTCGATTTAACGGGTAGAAAATCTTCTTTTAACCGTTGAAGGAACAACGTTGAATTATAACTGCAGCATGGCTAAACAAACTGCTATGATATTTCTATGGTTGAAAAAAGAATTGGGACTTTTGAGCGAATACTATTTTTTTTTTGCAGCGCCGGCAATACGTGCTATTTTTTCACTTTGGGCAAACACGTAACTTGTGTCGAGCGGACCGAACTTCAATTAATCCTAGAAAACTTCAATTAGAATTTTTAATCAGATTAAACTCATTTTAGTAATTGACTAGGTAAGGGCTTCAAAATCCCAGCTTATGAGAAAAATCGAATTTTCGAAGTAAAATCAGTGGTCGGTTTTTACAGAGACAGCTTCTTAACTTCTTAGCATAATTACGTAACCTGCATACCAACGAATTTACATACCAGCACAAAACTATCTTACAATAACAACGTGAAAAATTATATTACCTATTTTTGAGAGGAAATGCTGCTGTCCGACGCGAGGTGCTCCTCAGGCAGACTGGATGGTTGGATGGCAGGTTGTTCAAGCTATGCAAAATGATCTACTAAGGGGAGTGGGGTTGGGTAATTGTGACGAGAAAAAAAATCAACCAAGCTGCTTTTAGACAAAAAAATACATACTAACATAACGAGAAAGGAAAATCATAAAGGGTTGAGAAAGAGAGATTTTTAGCGTTCAGTGTCCATAAATAAATTTAATTCATGCCTAACTCGAATCACTGACTGGAAATTTTGACCATTTACAGACTTTATGAAATGTCTGTAGATCCTGAATTTACAGACTTGGTCACTTATCCCGCTTAAAAACAAAATGCGTGTAAATTTATTTTGCAAAGATTTTGTTTAGTTTTTAGTTTTGTTAATTTAAAAATATTTGTAAAATGTTTGTAAATGGTACCGGCTAGAATAAGAGGAAAGAACTCATAATTTACCGACTTAACAAAATCTTCTAAGAATGTTTGTGAATTTACCGTTTACAAAGATTTTACGCGTTTAGCCCTATCATGTAAAATCTCTGTAACTTGACATACACGGGGCACCATAAAATCTCTGTAAATTGACATACTCGGGGCACCATAAACTCTGTGTAAATTGACATACTCGGGGCACCATAAAATCACTGTAAATTGACATACTCGGGGCACCATTAAATCGCTGTAAATTGACATACTCGAGGCACCATAAAATCTCTGTAAATTGACATATACTCGGCTATCAAAAAGAAAGCATACGTTATCCCAGGGACTATGTGAATACTCCTCGTTAAAATTCCGAAGCCAGGTATCATCAATTAAGCACAAATCTGGGCGTACCAAACTCTACCTGGTCAGGTATTCAGTTAATTGGGGCGCATCGCATGTAGATCGCCGACTGGAGATACTCCTTCCGCGAAGCGTGCTAAAACCTACTCAGGAGGTCGACAGCTATCGACCTGCAAATCAAGGTGTTCTTTCTCGAAGTAAAGCTACGGTAGTCTCCGAAGGAAAATCGGGCGAAGATAAATGATAAATATGACATCCGTGAATAGAAGCAACATACTTTTCTTGCGAACAGTTCTAATCAAACAGCCGGGCCCTAATAACACGACATAAAGTACCCTTCATAAACACGTTTGAAACAAAGAAAGGTCGAGAGACCGAGAAGAGAACGGTAAATGTACAAATGTCACGAACCGTATTAGTCGTGTAAGCCCGTTAACCCCATTTTACACTGGCCGCCGTATCGGAACCGAACCGAACCGAACTATTTCGCCCCAACTCAAAGTCGTGTCGTCCCCGAAAAAGTCGATTCGCCCCGATCGACCAAAAGTTAGTTCGCCGAAAGGTTTTTTGTACAATTTACAAAGGAATAAATGGTCGCAGTCATAAAGAATCAATTATATTGTTGCTATGAGAGTGCAACAACACTTCTACGAGCGTAATCCAGCAAATATATTTATTTTAGACGCAATGGCTCCTTAACTACGCAAACCTTTAATAAAATGGTTTAAAAGGCGTTTCATATACTCTACAGGGAAAAGCCGTGGAAGGTTTATTAAGTTGATCAAAGGTTTATTAAATCGATCAATCAACGGACTTTGTTTCTACGCCGTAATGAAACAAATATATTTTTTTCTGGTTAGCATGATTTGCACGAAGTGAAAGCCTATCTCAATTTGCTCAGTAATTTCCTAAAATTTTCATTCTCGGAACAGGGTTCATTTTCGGAACAGCGGCTAATGTAGTAGCTTTGGCCGAGGAGGTCTGGGTACTCAAGCTCGTTTTGTGGCGCTCGTGTTAACGATCTGAATATGTATTTTCCTTCGGAAGTTCAGCGTGAGCACGCATGTGATTTATGCTAACACATCTTGTGTTAGCACGTGGAGTCTCTCGAGACTCCAGTTGGAATATATATAAGGAGTGAATAGGTCGATATATTCATCAAGTGCGACACTACTCGACGGTGCTTGTAGTTTTCTTGTTTGTTTCATCGTGTTTGAGATGCCCTCGAGTCCCGAAATTTCGAAGAACCCTAAAGAGTCTGCTACAGAGGACGTTTTCGAACGTTTTAACACGTACCTTGACCACAAGATTGAAAATCTCTCGTCGGGATTAAGCTCGCAATCGTCAAGTGAAACTGGAAAATTGCAAAGAGCGTCTGAGGCCGGCAAGCTTAAGTTCCAAGGCAACAAAGACCAGTTCCTGTTTAACTCCGAACTTCAGGCGACGGTAGACGAAGCCGCTAATTTTCTTGGCTTGCGCGACGTCGACAAAGCTGCTGAAAAGGTTGAGGACTTAAGAAAAAGTTTGCGACATCGTCAGAAGATCATAAAACTGGCAGACAAGAGCGAAGCAGGTTGGCTTGCGGTGAAGGAATACGAGGCGGAGGAGTTAGCTAGTGATTCGGACGACGAGAAGAGGATCAGGAAGGCGCAGGACAGGGCTTTGAAGAAGAAGAAGCAAAATGCTTTTAAGAAATCCGAGAAGAATAAGACTCCCCTCAGCGCTCATACTTCTCGTGCTGCTGACGACCGGTCTCTTTTTCGAGGTATGCTCCTTGCCCTTTCTTTGTTTTTTCAACGTGGCAGGCAGGTGCTCTCACTCTGCCTGCCTTACAGTCTTGTGTATTTGTGTTATGCTTCAGCGTTCTGAAGAAGGAAAATGTATTTTCCTTCGGAAGTTCAGCGTGAGCACGCATGTGATTTATGCTAACAAATCTTGTGTTAGCACGTGGAGTCTCTCGAGACTCCAGTTGGAATATATATAAGGAGTGAATAGGTTGATATATTCATCAAGTGCGACACTACTCGACGCTCCTTGTAGTTTTCTTGTTTGTTTTGTTTATTTTTTCCACGTTTTTATTTTTTCTTTAGTGAAGGCTTTCTGCTGTGCGTTCTTTGTTTTTTCGTTTTTCAGGCCGTAGAATGCCTTCTCCAGCAGACATCTGCTTCAGATGCGGAAAGAGAGGTCATTGGAGTTCAAGTTGCGGGAGGCTCAGCGACGGTCCTGGATTCGGGAATTACAGAAACACAACCAGACTTGGCTCAGGCAGTACATCCGGAGAGCAATCCCACAGACCAGACGAGCGACAGTCAACTATTTGAACATGATGATGCGGTCGGATGTTTCGAAGATATCATTAAGGATTTGACTGAAGCCACTTCTTGGGGACGGACCTGTGTTGCCAAAAGGCGTTTAATGCTGAAGCAAGTTTTATCGTCTAAGGCTAATTCTTCTGTTAAAAAGTATGTCGCTCAATGCAGGCTTTTCTGTCTTTATATGAAGTCCAGAGGCCTAAGATTGGTTTTGCCTTATGATAGTTTACTTATATCTGAATACCTGTCTAATCATCACGAAACCAAAAAATCATATGCTGTTGTTTTGTCGACGTTTTGTGCGTTAAAATGGGTCCATGATCTCATTCCATACGGGATACAAGGTAATCCAGTTGATTCTGCACTATCTCGCAACATTCTGGAGGCTAGTAAACGTATATTTAGCAGACCAGTCAGAAAAAAGGAGCCTATTACTCCTGATATGATACGTCGAATTTGTATTAAGTTTGCTTATGAAGGCTGTAATCTTAGTGGTTTACGTACAGCATTAATTTTTGTTTTAGGCTTTTATGGCCTCTTCAGGGTTAATGAGCTTTTGGATATACAGGCTTCGGATATTGTAGTTTTTGATGATCATCTAGAGATTAATGTTAAGCATAGCAAAACTGATCAATATAAGCAAGGCAATATTGTGTTTATTTCTAAAAGTGGTGGTCTTGCATGTCCTCATTCATTATTAGCCCGTTATTTTTCAGCAGCAAGTATTGATCTAAGTTCATCTGCTCACATTTTTAGAACCCTTAAATTTGTCAAGAAGGGCAATTTGTATACTCTAGGCCCTAGGAGACTAAGTTATACTAGGTGTAGAGAGCTAATTAAAGAATCGCTTTCAGCTATAGGGATTAACTCCATCCCCTATAGTACTCATGCCTTAGATCAGGCGGTGCTACCTTTATAGCAGACAATCTTATGAAATCAGGTGCTTCTGGTAGGTTATTAATGCTTCACGGGCGATGGAAATCAGAGAAAGCTAAGAATATGTATGTTAAAGATTCTCTGGAAAGTAGGTTACAACTAACTAAATATTTTCCTACTTAGGCTTTTTCAGTCGTAAAGATGTAGCCAGTTTTCCCCTCCTCACATTGTTTGTACTTATTTGCCTAGCTTAGTGTGAAATGAATTAAAGCATCGTCGGGCAGGTGCTCTCACTCTGCCTGCCTTACAGTCTTGTGTATTTGTGTTATGCTTCAGCGTTCTGGAGAAGGAAAATGATTTTCCTTCGTACGAACGGAGTGAGAGAGAAGGAAATATAAGTTTCACGCACAGAATTTACACTTCTATAGAACCAAGTCAGAACTCGCTTCTTTTGTGGGTAGGACTAGCCTTAAACGGAATCTTCTTACTGCGATCTCAGATCTGTACGGCTTTTTCTGCCCAGATCTCGAGTTTCGTAGAGTGAACAGAGTGAAATCATCCGCCATTTTTGAATCTTGCCAGAATGCAGAAAAAACTTCACCTTCTCCATCTATAATTTAATGTATAAAGTATTTGACAAATTTGGTAGATCTTAACACATGCAAACTCTATCAGATCAGTTTCTATAAAAGACTTTTTTCCGTACAAGTGTGATTAATAACCTAAAAATACACGTGGCTCAACGATGCGACCCAGCCTAAATAGCACATTTTACAGTTTCATACTTTGTTATCATATAAATCTTTAGTACATGAATAGTGTTTTTTCTCTTATTATTATTGTTATCATATTATGATAATAATGAAATTCTGTTGTTTAAACGCCAACCGGGCATGTGTCCACCAATTTTAGAAAGTCGATGATAGCATGAGTTTGTTAATTAGTATTTTAGGATCTCATGATATTTTATTTTCATCAAAATTTTAGTCTATGATAGTGGAATTTGTGAAGATTTGTAAATAGGTGTTCTGAGGAGATTTTAATAAAGTTCTTGTTAGTTTTGAAATAATAATAATAATAATAATAAATATTAAATATTAAATGTTAAATAATAATAATAATAATAATATTTGTTACAGGAAGCTCACTCACCTACCTGTGATATACAGAGAGTTCATGTTCTAAATATATCAGTAATCACATAAATAAAGGAATAAAATATGTTCTAGAACTAAAATAATGCAGAAAGAAAAAGAAATTACATAACTGAGAATGATTCCAGAAATTTACATTTAAAATCAGATATGGTACACGAGTTTCTTAAATCACTATCTAAATTTTTCCAATCTTTGAAGACATGGTAACAAGTTCTTTCCTATCCCCAATTTCGTTTTACAGATGGAAGTTTAAGATCGTCTTTGTTGCGTGTACTGTAATTATGTACACTGTTGTTTCTTAGCAGTTCTCAGGATACTGTGGGAAGTTATTCCATTACCGCACTTGTAAACATAGAGGCAGCGATAAAAGAGCCTCCTTAGTCTATTAAATGGTAAAAACTATGCATGCACTACCCCGCAAGGGATGTTTCATTGTTTTCATGATATTGGGGCAAGTTTTCGTAATGGAGTGAAAATCTCAACTAGGCACAGTGACCAGGATGAAATCGCACTTGTCTTGTTTGCACTTAAAAGAGGGCAACCTCCTGAGGTATACCCAAATTTTCGAAAAAAGGTTTCCTAGAAATTTCAGTTCCATCTGCACTCTGGAAATTTCGGAATTTTCGGTTGAATGATTCGCTTTACGGAAATTCATCAATTTCCGGGTTTTCTGGAACTTTTCCCGGAAAATTTCCATACCATTTGTCCCTTTTGTTTTGTTTAGTTCAACAAAGAAATGGTACTGTTTTTCGTTTCAGAGTGATTTATTGACATAGTGAGTATGAATGTTATCAGGGTGAACGCTTGCAATTCACAAGGTAAACATGTTCAGCAAAAATAACTTCTCGAAACTAAATTTTATGTCGTGTCACGGAAAGAAAACGAAATTAAAATGTCATGCAGGTAGCAATAATTGGCGACTTAAATGTTCCTAAGTCTTACTGAAACGATGTGTTCTAGAGAAACGAAGATATCTGTTTACGTGCTTGATTTAAATGTGATTAAGATGACAACTACGGCGACATAATTTTGGTCAAACAGAACACTTGTCAGGAATAACAATCCCGCCCCTTTTCTGTGGCTGTTTACGAGAAAAGAACACGCACTTGGTGCGTTTGGACGATACAACAGATACGATATATTGTGGAACGTAACTAATTCATCATATTGTAGTTTAATTAACGTTGGTATAATATGGCTTTTTTATGAGGTTTTCTTGATATCGTAGGTGTCTACATTTTCCAGATTTAGTTGAATTTCTCGAATTTCCGCCACAATTCCAGTAGCTTTACTTCAAAGAGCGCGCTTTTAAAAATAAGAAAATTTGTATTTCGACATACCGCGGCATTTCAAGAGCTGGTCTCCATGAAAAAACCGATAGCATTTGTATTTTAGCTTCATAACTCAGTATTCAAGCCAAAGTGGAGGAATAATTGCACAACTGTCGTCACACATGAGGCGTCCTTTTTGAAAAGAAATTATAACATAACTAAAGCAAAGCGCGCGCTCTGATTGGTTAATTTAGCGTCTACTATTTTCCCATGGGTGTACGCTGCTGACGTGTATGCTAATGTTTACAAAGCAAATCTTTTGACAGACATTGTTTCCAAAGTAATGGCCGACGTTCTTTTGCCAGAAATGCGAAACTGTCTTCACAGTTGTGTGAAGATGAAACTTTATCGAGTTACTGGTATGCAGTCGGTTGTCATGAATGAATTTTCGCGCGCTTGTTTTCTCTTGTCATGTAAGACTACACGAACATTTTTTGTGATGTAGCTCAATAAAAGGACTTCTGTTGTTCCAATGTCTCAATGTTATGTTATAAAACAAATGGTAAACGCCATAGCGTGCACTATTGAGTTATGGATGCACTTGGGTGGTTTGCTAAGCACTCAAGAAGCTAGAGTCGCACTCGACTATCGCCTCGTGCGACTCTTACGCTTCTTTCGTGCTTAGCAACCTCCCGCGTGCATCCATAACTCAATAGTACACGCTATGGCGTTTACCATTTGTTAAATATACTGCGTCACTAACAACGAAACGTAAGGTGCCGCATCCATTCGAACCAAGACTGCCTGGCACAGAAATGGAAATATTATGCGTCAAATGCTTTTGCCTCTTAGCTTTATTTAGCCTCACACACAATACTTTGAATTTCTGAAAATTTGGTGGGGCTGTGCGGCCCGCTTCCCAAAGCACTTACCCTATTTAAGACCAAAGTCTGTGATTTTTCTAACCTATTTATGGCCTGAGCCTTAAATTAATACCCTGTTTCAGACCTGCCGTAGTTCTCTAGTTCAGAATGATGTTAAAGGTATTGTGAATGGCTTTAGTTGCTGGTCTTACCGATAATGATGAAAAAAGTAGCTTCTCCTAAAAAACATACCTAATTCAAGACTAGCTTGCTTGCAAAAACCATACCAAGTTTGAGACCAAAATGACCAAGATCGATACTCTACTGACTAAAATGTCTTAAAAAAACATGTCCCTCTGACGCTGGCCATACCTATATAGTAGATATAAGGGAGCATCCCTCCTCCCTTAGGGTAGAGTCAGAGTGAAGTATCACAAGTAAATACATTTCGAAGCGCGTTGACTGTAATAACTGATACATGTGTAGTCAACTTAAATTAATTAGCCCTTTCTGTTTTACAATAGGATCTGTACTAAACCTCACCTGGACGAAAAAGCTCAGGCTCTAGCAAATGGGCAGATCAGTGCGGTGCAAGGCGGCGCATTAAAAGCACATATACCCCTCACCCCGGGAATTCTCATGCACAAGATATCAAAACCCCAGCCTTTCTCAGACTTTGAATGAATATCTTTCCGGAAACGAAACACTATTCTTTCTGAGAAATAGCTCCTTGTTGAGTTTACCATTTGAGATTTTGGTTGAATGCAAAGCATCGTTTGACCCAGACCTCTCACGGCTGGAAATGTTTGAGGCACTGCCCAAGCTCCGGACTCCACGCGGCTTCTGTATTCTGTACTTTCGTTGTACCTGTACGAAGCATAATTTCCTCTGAAATGTTGTATTTCTGTTAAAATGCAAGTATGATATTGTCAAAGAAAGTGGCAGAAAGAATTGAATTTTATTGCCCTTCTCAAATCTCAAATCTGGAGTGGAGTAAGGCATCGATCAGCTTGCCTTGAACACGAAGAAATTGATTAGGAATTATTTAGCAGTAAAGACGGACTCCAGAAATGCTTAAAGAGGTAAGGAAATCTTATTTTTAACCATTAAGTTACAAACAGAACACTTCACATTTAAAAAAGAGAAAAAGTGTGGGGTGGAAGAAGGGAGGGGTTAGCACCAATAAACTACTCTTTATGCAAAAGAAATCAGAGTTCATCGCCGACACCGATGAAGTATATTTAATTGGACTTGATCAGAGTTAACCATTTGTGCTCGTTAATTCTTTTGTCTCAAGACTGAAAGCATCCGATTATTGAAACAGTCAGAAGCCAGAAATGCAACAACCATGCCTTGTAAAGGCTGATTTATAATAACATTATTTAAGCGATCCTACTGTCAGCCACTTAACAATGTCAAGGTATGTATGTAAGGTAGATTACATACCGCTCCATCGAATGACGAACACTGAATACTTTAATCGCATCGCATCTACACTTATAGCACGTTCTTTACTTCTGTTTTAGGCCGTTATCTAACGTAGGTTACCAGTTTGTCTTTCCTCTTTTCCGATCACAAACATTGGACGCCCTCAATTTAATTTTTTTTCGCGGAATAGGCTATTTTACAGTTCTGTAAAATGTAAAAACCTTGGCATGAGGGCCAGATTTTGGTTCACCTTAGTTAGTATGTTATGAGATCAAAAACTAGTTAGCACGATACTGAGTATCGAGGTTTGTATAATAACAAAGTCAAATCTAGCCTCACTTCTGTTCAACGGCCTGAACACTACGCAAGGAATTGTATAATAAGCTCTTTCCGAAAATTTCGGTTCAACGGTCACATTACTAAAATTTTATTAGTTTTTGGCTTCTCTGTAAACTTTCCGAGGTGAAGACAATTTGAAAGTGTATTCGGTTCAGTTTCAAATTTGCAACACTGTCACGAAGGAATTTCCGCAGCTGGCAGGCGCTTGAGAAGAGCAAGTTCTCAAGTTGGATCTGCACGAATCAAAGAAACCTACAAACGTTGCTCTTACTTAAACCCACACCTGAAACACGCTTAAACAACAACAACAACAACAACAACAACAACAACACAACCTCGAACTGCCGAATGTGTAAAATTTCAGAGTAGAAACTCTGACGAATATCTTCTGGTACAATAGGCCTATTTTCATACTTTAACATTTTGGTTAACTTGGCTCCGAGCCTTAGAGGAATAATTATGAAAAAAGCTAGTACCTCGCTGGAAACCTGGACTGTTTCTTTCGTATCTAAACGCGGCATTATCATCTTATTAGCTGCATTGTGTCCCGTTGTCCAATGTTTAATAATTCAATGTTGGTCTCGGTGGCAACATCTACCACACTAGTAAGTGGCTGAGACTCCGCCTGGTCAACTCCTAAAAGCTAACAAAAAGATCTCAGAATATTTAGAGAAAGCGCAGATTAACTACGCAAAACACGTTAGTTCACATCTGCAACAACATGCAAAATAACGCTGACAAAATAACTACAATATTTGAAACCAGCACTGACCACGTCCAGGGTTCCCTCCTGCAGTCTCTGGCATTGCAAGCGCAGTGCTAACATCCTGCACTAGAATCGCATCTGACTGTGCCCCTACCCTGATTAGGGCGTACCCTCCTACTGGCTCGCTCTCTGTTGTCAAGGAAACGGAAACTTTATCTTCCTCGTTGTCTTGCGCAGTAATGTCACAACTGAAAGACCTCTGCCTGCCGTCGGACGAACTCTCTACGATCACGAATTTGAAGACACCGGTTTCGCTCTGAATGGATCCCTGCTTGACATCCCCATTGGTTAAAGAGAACTGGACGTCGCCGCTGCTATGAAGCACCAGTGTGACAAGAGGATTTGAATCTATTGCCGTGCCTGTTGCGTCTTTCACATGCAATGTGATGCTGACACTTCTTTTGCCGTCTTCTCCACCAGTCTTGATGAAGGAAACTTGGCCAACAATTTGTGAAAATTCACGAGCTGACACCTTGTACAGGACTTTTTCAGATACAACTTGACCACCATCTCCCGAAAACATCACACTGTTATGACCAGTTAGCACATCTTTGCAATCCTTGTTAGCGGTGGCTTTCCAGGGGAAACTTTCACTATCACCTTTGCTTCTGTCAGAACTTGCTGCCAGCGCGTCTTTAAACGCTTTCTCCTGATCCGGTGGAAGGTCATAGTAGATTCTCCTCTTGTCAGAAACATTATACCGTAGTGCAACCAGGTCTCGGACATCTGGATTATCCGTAGTGGAAGACCAGATGGTTATGGTGAATGTCTCTGATAGGTCGAGCAACCAGTGAAACTGTTCCCAAGACCTTTGAACAAGATTAGCACGGACAGGAAAGGTGATAGGCTGAGCGATCTGAGAGACAAGTTGCCCCATAGGAAGCACTTGAGACCAGTTGTAGAAGTTTTCTGGGGCTGTCATATTTTTCCCAGTTGTCCAACTAATTGAAAGAGTTCCATTAGGGAAGTACCTTTTGCAGAGAGACAAGAATCTAGCGTGGTCGACCGGAACGCACACCTTATCGTAGCAGGGACCGGGCAAGATGTCTGCATTGAGCCAAATCGGGGTTTTGACCTCTTGCCCGAACGTGATGTTCTGAACCATCTTCAGGGAAGGTTCCACCACCTCGATGGTCTTGAAGTCCAACTTGATTCCTTTTGTCGAATTCGTTGTTTGTGTCAAGAAGCCGTGTAATGTTAAGTTGCTGTCCACGTCTGGGGGATGTGCCATTACAGGAGTTCCATTCACAATGTTGTTCCGCATCAAGACATCTGCCTCTAGCATCATAATGTCTCCTAACAAGCCCTGTTCCAATTTCTCCGGTGAATTAACTGCGTGCAACCAAGTGATGTCAAGAGCGTCTCGCACTCCAAAGAAGGCCAGAATGTCATCTCGTGCGTCTTGGTGATGAATGGGTTTGCAAAGTTTACTTTCTTGACCTATAGCTGATGGATTTAGCAATCCTGAAGAAGACGACATGGGAAATACGTGAGTGAAAAGTGGGTCAACTAAAGGACTTTCTTATTTACGCTAAGGCGGCGTAGTTCACGCTGGCGACGTAACGACATGAACATAACAACATAATAGCAACATAACAGCATGATAAGGAGAAAACCTGATCTTTTCCTTATGCTTGTATGTCGATGTTCACAATGCGACACAAGCTACTATTTATATAGCGTTATGTCGTTTTTGTCGTTACGTTATGTCGCAAGTGTGAACTAGGCCTCACTTAATCATAACAATATTTCTATGAATATTATATGACGCTCGGATTCCACAAAGATGAATATTTAATCAATACTGCTCAAAAGCATCATAATATGAATTACATGGCGTGTTTAGCGAATTCAGTTAAGAGCAAATACTCATGCTGTATTTAGAAAACTTACACATCGACAATAACTGAACTGCCATTCAATTAACAGCGAAAAGAGGTTGAAAACCTCACAACTTGCAATTACTGAGCTTACGTGCGCGTGCGAATAGACCGAGCAAAGTCATCTAGCTTAAATCGACTTCGCAAATAACGAACCACGTAGATACCCAAGATGATAGCTGTCCCAGAATCTCGATAGCTTTGGATAAAAGAGAAGTTTCTAAACTTACCAAGAGCTATTCCAATCAGCACGTATCTCATTTTGCGAGAAATATACGATGCTGTTTCGAGATGTCGTGACCACCTTGTGGCTCTCCACCACGTTATTCAATCATTTACCATATCTGACGTTTCCTAGGAAACTGTCTTTTTCTAATGGACCAGAGAAGAGGCCTGGAGAAAAATATCTCGGTGAAGACAACCTTTCTTTGGGGAAATCAGCCCTCTAAATATCCCTTTCTTAAATGACGATACCATTCGTTTCTTCAGACGCGGCAGAGTCTTAGCAGATGAAGATAGACGCACCACAGTAAACTCAATCGCAAGAAGAGATAAAACGAAGGAGGTAGAGGTGATAGTCCAGTTTTCGATCACAATGATAGAGGGAAACATATTTTTCTACTTCTTTTGAGGAAGGGTTTGTATAATTTGTGTAATTCAAATTGGGTTTCTGATAAGCCAGCTTTTTTAGACATCGAAATGTCGGAGGGGGACTACTAAAAAAAGTTATCTATAGGGAAGCCCCGCCCCGAGGTCAAAACCCATACCCATTTATATTTCGACAGAAATGGTAGCCCTGTCACATACTTTCAATAGAAAATGGCATTCCTTTCACATAACTACAGTGCGCTTTTACCGATCCATAAAATTCCAATATTTAATTAACCGTCCGAACAAGAGATTCATCCGATGTTCATCTTTTATACACACAGACGATTGATCCATTTAAGGTAGCTCAAAACAGGTTCTAACACTTAGATTTTGATAGGTCGTTATAACCACTCTTTATCACTAGATGCTACAATCATGGTATCAAAAAACTGCCCAATCATTGGTGAACACGTTGTTATCATTTTCGTGCCTCAATAGGCTACCATAGCAACGGTATGACCTTCTAAAAACACCCTTAATTACTCATCATGCTTATTAAATGTTGATAGTATAAAAAAGTTTCACCGTGCCGTTTTTGAATTATAAGCCCCTAGAGCTGTATATGTATGTAATCAAGGGTGTTTTTAGAAGATCATACTGTTGCTATGGTAACATATTGCGTCACGAAAATAATAACAACGTGTTCACCAATGATTGGGCAGTTTTTTGATACCATGATTGTAGCATCAAGTGATAAAGAGTGGTTATAACGACCCATCAACCTTTCTACAACGGTTACTTTCCTCTGTACCCAAGGTGGCCGTTGTCGAGAGGTTCGCGTGTACAATCCCTTATCGGCTGATAGCAAAATAGTGTTCTCAGACAAACTCCCAATCACTGTGGAATTAAATATGATTATTTTTCTGATATCGCTTTCGTAAGAAAGGCGTAAACTGCCTCAAATGTTATTTACTTTCCTAATTGTAAGGCTTGAAGAAACTGACCTTCAGTCGAACAAAGTGAAACTTTGTGGTTGACCTTGCGAAAATGTGTACTAGTTTTCAGAAAAAAAAACCCCGTATGTTTAGCTAAGTTAATTGCAAATAAATACATAGTTCGGGGAGCTTTTCAGTTACCATATAAACTTTCACATTCCATGATTACTTCTTTGTATTACCTTATAACTGAGGAGAGGAAAACCAGCATTCTGTGGCTAAAGTCTAGTTCACACTTGTGAGATAAGCTTAACACTAGTGAAATAATCGTGAGCGCCAGGACAAGAAAATGAAACATGTTTCTTTTCCTTATGCTTATGCTTGGTCTTATTTCACTAATGCTATGCTTATTTCACAAGTGTGTACCAGGCTTTAGGCTATCAATATATCTCGAACCGACTATCAATTAAATCTACCATCGCAAATCCTTTATCAATATTCTAAATGGTGGTAACTTTTTCTGCAGCCATAACCCGAGCAGGGACTTGTTTTAGTGCGCAATTAGATTCCATTTAGGTCTGTGTTGTAACGCGCGCGCTTGATAACGCGCGTGCATTTTCATATTGCTGCATATAATCAACTAGCACATATCCACAGGTCGTCCAAGCGTAATATAAGATTTTGTAGTGGTGAACTGTCGCTGAAATATAAGAGTTTGTATGGAGATTAGAAGATGGCATTAAATTCGTTCAATGTACGGGTAATTTACCGAACAAAGACTCTTGAACATTCAATGGTGTCATTTTGTCTCATTCTGGAGAGTTTAAAGAAAATTTTGAGCGAATTTTGATTTATTTGTCCTACGCTGTTATTAATAACACCGTAGGGTAAATAAATAAATCAAAATTTCCTCAAATCTCCTATAAACTCTCCAGAATGACACCATTAAATGTTCAAGAGTCTTTATTCGGTAAAATACCCATACATTGATTGATTTCGATGACATCTTCTATTCTCTATACAAACTCTTATATTTCAGCCATCGTTTACCACTGCAAACTCTTATATTACGCTTGGTATTTTTTGCAACGGTACTGATCGCTTGTTCAGTTGCCCTGACGAAGTCTTTGTTAAATAGAGACGAAATATCGGCAAGTCATATTTCCAGTGTTTGTTGTAATATTCTATATGGTGTATAGATGTCTATGTGTTTTTATTTTTGTTTATAATATAAATAGGGCCCTGGCGCTCTGATTGGTCGAAAACCCATGTTTTATTTAACGAGTAAAGAAGCCTCGACTGTGCTCTGTTCTGTTGTAAAGCACGCAGGAAGCGGTAGAGCACGAAAGAAGTGTAGGGGAAAACACGAGACGAAATCGTGTTTTTCTTGAGTGCTCTACCGCTTCCTCAGTGCTTTACAACAGAACAGAGCACAGTCGAGGCTTCTTTATTTGTTTTATGGTAAAGAATCCAATAATAGGCCCTTTGCAGCTGGGGTCACGTGACCAAATTTTTCCTATAAAATTTTTATATTATGAGCTTTAAATTAAAGAATGCCAGAAATGGAAAGAGCGCATCGAAAATACCAAAATGGCCAAGTTTGAGGCCCGTGGAATTAAAGAGTAAGTTTATACGACAGTTTGAATTTTCGGAAAATTTAGAGGATTTGTATGGAAAATGTTGCTGGAGAGCAAGGCCTTGCTCTCCAACAACGCTTTCCATACAAATCTTCTTATTCTTTTAAAAATTTGGAGCGTCATAAAATCTCCTTCTTTAATGATGGGGGCCTCAAACTTGGCCATTTTGATATTTTCGATGCGCTCTTTCCATTTCTGGCATTCTTTAAGTTGTAGCCCATAATTTTGCTGAGTTGAATTTGAAAGGAGCTACAGTTATTTACGGCTTGCAGCCGCTTGCAGCAAGATTGCCCGAACTAGCGTAAAAATTAGACAGGCTAAACTACTCCCACCGGTTTTACTTCGACCACAGAGGAGAATATCTAGAGCAAGCTTTGAGCTGACCACTCGTTGGTTCACTTCGCTGAGATGACCAGAGAACGAGTGTTACTACACTGAATGTGAGTGTTGTTTTGAGCAATTGAGCATTTTTACAAAAATAAAGCTTCTCATCATAAACAGAGACAGCTCAATTGTTGTTTTCTGTCGCTGTTTTACTTCTTTAGTATAAGTTCTGCCTTCGTAAAAAATTTGTCTTTATCGAAGCACTGGTTAGGTTGAGAATTTGTTTATTTCGCTACCTGTTTTGTCGACCGGAATCTAGCAAAACTGGTTATTTTAGTACTGTTTTCACTCTACTATCGCTAACAGTGGTTTCCGTGAGCCATATTTACTGTAGACATAGAACTCGTTTCCACTGAGTTTGTCTGAATCACAGGGGATGTTTAAATTAGGTCAAATTTGGCAAAATTCCGGAGCAAAAATTTAAAAGCCAGCTTACTGTTATCAATCCCTGCTCTGTTCTCTGATAAAGCACGCTGTTTCAGCCAGTCAGAGAGCGCGTTATATGAAAACTTTATTATAACAGAGTATAAAACATAGAAAAAGCGCGTTTTATTGTTCTTCGCCACATTACCTCTATATCATAAAGCAAATAAATAAGCCTAAGCCGTGCATTACACTATGATAAAACACTTCGCACATTCGAGAACACTCGAGAAATGTAGAACACACTAGCACATTTTCCTCGTGTTCTCAAATGCCCGTCGTGTTTTATCACAGTGTAATACACGACTTAGGCTTCTTTATTTGTTAAATATATCCTATTATTGTGTAATCTATGTTAGGTAATAGCTTCGGGGCTCCTACTGATAGCAGAGATGCTTTGTAAGCTCCCTTAAGGGACTACCCTAAAATTTTACGTTTTGACTTTTTGCTGTTAAATACAGGTGTCTATCTATCTATCTATATTCAAGGATTTAGAGGTCAAATAACACACCGAAAGTACGTTTTAACTTTTTTCGACAGTGCCGTCACTTCTACTTTTAACATTATTTGTAAGTGGCCGAGTTCTGGTGCATATGGCTCCCTTTTTTCTTTTCTTTTTTTACGTCGTTTGTGCACAGCACACGAAGCAGAAGGCAAGTGATATGTCTTCGTACTCATCGTAATAACTCTCACGAGTTTGACAGTGGGGCTCGGCCTAAGATTGGCTTCGGCTTCACATACCCTTCGTATATAACCTGACGGTTTACATTTAATGGCTGGTAATGGCCTCCTGGATCGATCTCCGCGTAAGTGTCCTCCTGTTGTGGAACAATGTCATCATAATGAGTAATCTGGCCAGAACGTGCGTCATCAACAACTTCATAAGTGAATTGCCCTTCAGTTTCTAACTCGTTAAGAGTAGTGTTGTAGTAACTCGGTTCTGTGGATGGTTGACTATATGGAGACAACTCTAAGATTTCTTGCGTGGAACCTTGTTGAGAATTCCTTGAAACTGACTTTGTCTCTGCTAGAATATGAAAGAACCAGAAAAAAAAAAAAAGAGCAGCGTGTTTTTCAAAGCTGCATTTTATTTCGTTTTGAAATGTCATAGATAGTAACTGTTTTGCTGATCGTCCTTCCTTCTTTCCTTCCTGCCTGCCTGCCTGCCTGCCTGTCTGCCTGCCTGCCTGCCTGTCCTCCCGCCCGCCCGCCCGCTCGCCCGCCCGCCCGCCCGCCCGCCCGCCCGCTCGCTCGCCCGCCCGCCCGCCCGCCTGCCCGCCAATAAGCGGCCAATACCAATTTCCCCGAGGGTGGCCGTTTAATAGGGGTTGAACTGTATACAGATAAAAAAGTTAAAACTCACCATTAGGATGCATTCGACGCCACATTACAATCCCACCAGCCACGATCACAAGAACAAGTAACCCAACAACTATTGATATTACCAAAGTTGTTGTCGGGATCCCATCTTTGGTGATAAACGTAATAAATCCCTCATTTTCATAATCACCATCTTCGGCAAAAGATCGTTGAAAGACCGCGTATCTTGTGCCTTCTTCAAGCTTTCCGTTTTTATACCTCAAAGCTGAAAAGAAAGACAGAAGGGCACCCCGGGATTAAATCAATTTCGTGCGTGCTCCGATAAGAACTGACAAAATGAATTATTAGGAGAGAAATGAAGCCCTCCCGAGTCTAGAAAAATGTATCTTGACTTTTATATATTAAAGGGATAAAGGGACCCTCCAGGTGCTGGTGGAAGAAACTGAAATGATGGCAATGAAGTCGCAATAACACAAAACAAACAAAAGACAACAACAACAACAACAACAACAAACAAGCCAACAAGCAAACGGTTTCAACCGTCCAACTAATTACACTTATATATTATAAATTATTCTTTATTTTAAGTGGGGATTGTCCAAATTCTGACACCATATTACGTCACAGTGGCGTCATACATTCTCAAAGTTCACCACAGTTTTCGAAATGTTTCAAAAATGTTATTCTAAAGGATGCATAAACTTTGAAGACGGGAAGAATTTTATATATTTGAAGTCTACTAATAAATCTCTATAAGTTCTCTTGGGGAAACGTGCTCGTTGCTAGTGTGAAAGACTATTTGATACGGGTATAGTACTTTGCTACTTTGCAATAAACGTATATTATGCCAATTACGATCTCTGATAAATCTGAGCAATTTTAATCCCAAAGCAAATCATTTATGACAACCTGTTGTTCTAGGCTTTCATTTCATTTTTTCCCTATAAAAACTTGTTTTAACTTTAATTTTTATTGGTTTTTGACTTACACGTTGGGGGTTAAAATTTCAAACTTTAGCCAACGTGCTCTCAAGTAAATATATACATTCTCATAAATGGATGTATACGGTCCTTATTTTTAGTAGTCACGCCATTTGTTGTGAACTGACTCACATGATGTTTCTCTGCGCTTTCTCTTATCTTCAGTAACACCATCTCTAGAATAATGCTTCCTGTCACCAACAGGAAATGATGTCCGTGACTGATCGTTGGCGAACTCAGCCGTAATATAAGGTTCTCCTTTCACTTGGCTATCGTAATTTCGCATGACTTTAACGTATTGCTCGTCTGATGATTTTCCTGGGTTTTGCCCATCTGTTAAGGGTGTGACGATCATTTGATAAAAGCTGTAAAAGAGTGTATTAAGGTGTTTTCACATAAGGTAGCCTACAATAGTACCCAGCATTTTATAATAATCATACTTTAAGAGATTATATTACCAATGTTTCCTACAATAATGGTATCAAACAAACGCCCAATCATTGCAGAACACGTTTTGGTCATTGTTTTGACCTAGTAGGTTTACTATAGAAACATTACAACCTGCACCATTAATTTTAGTTTTAGGTGCCAGTAACTAGTAACCGAGCTTGGTAACCGCAACCATTTGTTTTACAAAATAATCATGGATCACCAGGAACCCATGGGTCATGGATTCCTGTGATCACATGTTAAGATGCAACTGTTTGCAAGCTTTTCTTGAAGGGAATTCAGCGCTACCGTAAGTTATTCAAAATTTAAGGTGGCTCTTAAAGTGCACCCAACCCCAAAAATGTTTTTTCGCTGAAACGAATCCACATGTTATTCGAAGCATTTGGGCGAAAAAATTTTTGAATTTGGTTGAATCCTCGATTTTCTGTGTCCTTTCAAAGTCGCACCTGAAGTGTTACGCGACCGCGTTTTAGGGAGTCTGGGGCGGCTTTGCTGATGACGTCTACCCAGGAACCAAACACAATGGCGCCTCAGTCAGCTCTCTGTATTTGCTTGAGAAAATGAAAAACAAAAGAAATCATTCCAATATATTTTGGGACTAAAACGTCCAAGTTTTGTTCCAGAATCATTTCTTTTTCGTCACCGGAGTCAGAGTTAGGTTTCGATTCGGAAGACACCGAAATAAACTTCGATCGAGCACGTTCGACAAATGTGAACTCACTGCTTAGAGCTTTGAGAACAATTTGCAATATTTCAAGCGACGACAGGGAAGACTTCTTTGCGGACGAGCTGCTTGTATATTAGAAATGGAAAGCTAGATACGAAGTGGAGGAGCAGGCAAACGAAAAGCAGGAATGAAAACTCAAGGACTGCTTTGGATGGTAATTTCGTCACCTAAACACAAGACTCCCACGCGTGTTTATAGCCCGTTTACATTTGTCCTTTGCGAGAATGTATTTTGTCAAGGTATGGTTGTTCTATTAAATCCAGTTTGTGTTTTACTTTCTGGGATGCTTCATGTTTGTAAGAGCGACGTAAGTGTTGCAGTTTTTGAGACTTGATGACCTCCAAAACACTGGCTTCGATTGATTGAAAATCGTAGAATTGTTTGGGCCTGTATTTTTGAAGCTGCGGGAAGCAAGGCGGAATTGGGAAGAAAACATTTCATACAATTACCGATTTCACACGTTTTAAGTCGTAACTCCAAATAACCAGTTTAAATTTTTTTCAAAGTTTGCAGTGAAATTCGTCGGATAAGCGAAAAGGATGTGTTCCCTAAGCGGTCCGCAGACATGAATGTTACGCGGTCATATTTTCGACACTATTGCATAGAATGTTTGTCGCACTGCTGATTTCCAAACCTTCGAAAAACTCTGTGAGTGTAACAATTTTGTTATCATGTAATTCTAAAGGATTAATCTTCGACTTTTATCTAAATCGAAAGAGAAATAAGTGTTGGTTGGCGGCGTACAGTTGCGACCTATTTACATATCAGTATATTTGGTCGTAACGCTTCTTGATCGATCACACAACTTTGCCGGCTATGTTATAAATACTGCGGGATTGGAAGACATAGGTTGTCGGTAGTATTTCGACAAATTGCTGGTTGGCTTTAAGCAGAAAATTTTGAAAATAGCGTTTGAAAGTCTACGGAACAAATTCAAGTGAGAGTTCTTCAATGGTTCTCACAGACTCAGTTCGCTCGTTTCGGTTCACCAAAATCAACCATCGTGTATGTCTTTATTGGACCGATCATCGCCAGTAAATTGTACAGTATATCTTTCTTTAGATCTGGGATATTGCTGCAACAGCCGATAGCACTTCTGGAAGGCATTTCTGTGCACTTTTCGAATGTGTATTGCACCATCGTGAAGGAAATGAGAGGACGTGAGATATTCGACCTTCCTGGGTAGACGTCACAACAGCCGCTGGACCCATTCTCCTCAAACTCGGTCGTGAAACAAAATGGCGGTGTTTTGGCGCTATTTTCGAGATTTCGTCGGGGCACAGAAAATCGAGGATTTAACCGAATCCAAAAATTTTTTCGTAGAGGTATTTTAAATAACAAGTAGATTCGTTTTAGCGAAAAAAAAAATTTTGGGGTTAGGTGCACTTTAACTGTTTCTTGAAATTTTGTTTTTAACTTTGAAATTAAAAATTAACAAGCTACTAGGTAGTCTTAGAAACTTTATGTACTTTCTTCTTCAAAATAGAAAATCGTAACGTAAGCTGAAGTACAAAAACCCACAAGATCGATCCCCTACACACTCAGTGAGGCCCAGCACAATCTGCGTTACAGAGCAACCGAAGGCAAAATTTCAAAACACTTACCTGACAGGTTTGCCATTACTTAACTCTTTCTTAGTTTTAAAGGGGACAGACACTTCTGTTGTTCCAATGTTGCCATCGGGAGGCGTCGGAGCGGTCGGTGGGTCTGAAAAACAACATATAGGTATAGGTACATTAGTTTGATTGAAACGTCAACATACTATCTGGCAAGGTGAAACTGATTTTGGCAGGAACTTACGTTTGGAAGTTGATAGTTTTTCCTAGCCAATATTCAACGCACAATGAAGAAAGGTGAGAGAGTTGATCCCACATATGGGCCATACTCCTCTAAAGTAATTTTAAGACATAGTACCCAGTTCTATCGTGGATAATACTACCACGGGTGTTGCTTGTATCACTTCGTTTGAACAGTCCAACTTCAGCATTAATTACTGCCATTTAGATGTTTCGCTCAATTTCAAAATAATATTGTTCATTTGCTTCAAGTCTTACTGCTTTACTATACAGCTGAATTTTTGGTAACTGCTATTTGCCGTGTTCATGAAAAGCATACATATCCTTACCTTCAGTTGTCTCATTTTTAGGATCGCTTTTTGGACCTGCACCCTTCACAGTTTCAGCCCTAACTCGAAATAAATATGTTGTAGACTGACTAAGCCCATTTACGACCGCTTTCAGAAGCGACGCAGGTACTTCCTTTTCGTCCGTCCCTCTCTCAGCTGTGTAGAATATGACGTACTTTGTAATGACACCGTGTGTAAACTCTTCAGGAACTGGCTGCCATTCCACCTCGACACTAGTACTGCTCAGTACCTTTACAGAAGTAAGTACAGGAGCCTTCGAAGGTACTGCAACATACAAAAATTTGAGCTTTTGTAAACTGGGTGCAAGTAGGGTTAATACCAGTTGTTATATTGAGATTAACTACTATTAGTGCCGATGGGAAGGGAAAGGGATTGTCCATGTACTTATTTTATGGTATACCATTCCACTTAAGATTTTGTTTTTCTTTAAAAATTTTGATAATGATCAAAAAACGACTTTTCCTGTAAAATAGTTTTCTCCTGTTCAAGACTGTGTGTCCGTCCTGATGGCCACTAAGTTTTCACACAGGCTATTACCCTTACCTGTTATCGACTTGTATATTGTTTGTTTTTAGTGGCGACAATGATTTGCACATGAATATAGCCTTATAGCCAACTTTTCTGCATGCTCTTCACCTTAGTTGAGGGCATGAGTTGAAAACCAACCGAGTCTCCCTACCTCTGCACCAAAAATTTAATGTTGTTTTCCTCGTACTTACCGTCTTGGTCCGTCCATACAGTGATGGGATTGCTGCGTGGTCCATCACCTTTCAAAGTTGCAGCTAACACCTGGATGTTGTATGCCGTATACTTTATAAGTTCTGTTAACTCAATTTGACGGGAGGGTGAATCAACCCATACCATCGTCTCTGCATCTCCCTCGGACTCCTCGTAAATGACAGTGTATTTAAGGATTTTACCGTGCTGTTTATCTGCTGGCACTTCACCCCAGGTGACTAAGATACTAGTTGAGCTGGTGTTGTGTCCTCTCACATTCTCAGGAGCAGCACCAGGTACTGAACAAAGAATAATGGTATTGATAGTAATGGTATCGCAGCTATTAAACGGATATATACAGATAACGTTTAAGAGAGCCCGGATCTCTACCGCGAGGGAATGGACAATGACGATCACAAACAAATTAACAGATAGAAATCAAATTACAAGCGGTTTGTTAGCCTCTTCATTCTTGTCCAGGGTTTTTTCCTGTAACTATCTGAACTCCTTAAAAGTTTTCCAGCGTTTCGTGTTTTCAACCCATAATAGATCTTACTATATAGCGTCTCTAGCCTTTATTTGTTACATCTCTTCTGAACACCTTTACTTGTATGATTATTCCCAAATAATGCGAGGAAATCTGAACGCTAACTCACCATCTTGGTTTGTAACGAAAAATTCGGGATCGCTGTAGTGTCCATCTCCCTTGTCGGTAGACGCCAAAACTCTGACGCTGTAGTTCATATTCTTTATCAGCCCAGTTAGATTCACCTCACGTGTTGGAACATAGACTGTTGTGTTTTCAACGAGTAAAGAACTGATCGCCTGGTAGCTCACGGTATAACTACGAATGATACCGTTCTTGTCCGCAGCTGGAACTTCATTCCACCTCACTAAAAGTGAAGTGGAAGTTGTGTCGTTTAATCTTAAATCCTGGGGGGGAGCGCTAGGTCCTGAAAGGAATATAAAAAGTGTTAGATTTTTATCTGCTAACATGACGTAACACTGTTTCAGCCCGGCAACAACTTCACCATGTACACCATGTACATCAAGCAAACTAAACAATTTTTCTAATTCTGAATAACAAATGCTACTGACTGTAACACTGTGATGACTTTGATTAGCCTCCAAGTAGCTGATTCAAGACTCAAGACGATGCTATTATTACAAATAGGGTGCTTCTTAATCCTAAACAACATTGCATTTAGGAAGGGGTTGACAAGCTTTACCTGATTCCTCTTGCTAATGTATGAAATTGCCCATTTTGCGGAAATCTTGTTGATTTTTCAATGAGAATCACATTTGTATTATTTTAAATAGTATAAATCTACTAGCGTTCCATCACGAATGCCGTTCTCTTATTTGACTGCACTACACGCTGTCTATTCTGTTACAGATTAGTGAGTAGCCTAGAAGTGTGCGGTTGATAACAAATAGCGGTAGCTACTTTGCATTTACAAAGTGTCTGCGAAGAGGATTTAGATAATATTTTTAACAACAAGTAGACTTGTACTAAAACAATCAAATTATTCGCTCTCGATTTTTATCGCGTGATAGTCGACGAGGGCCTAGCCCGAGTCAACTATCAACCGAAAATAAACTTGAAGCAGCTTGGATGCTGACCAACGTTTGAATATAAAAAGTAACCATCATAACGGATGGCGTAGTGGTCAAAGAGCTCGCTTCCCACCAATGTGGCCTAAGTTCAGACACGGCGTCATATGTGGGTTGAGTTTGTTGTTCGTTCTGGTCTGGTTTTTCTCCGGCTTTTGCGGTTTTTCTTTCTCTAAAAAACCAACATTTCTAAATTCCAAAGGGCAAATGGTTTGTCAGTCTTTCGACTGTTATGTTCTTTCCTGGCTAAAAACGTTCTGACTTACTTATTTCGTAAAGTATGGTTAGTTCTTGGTTATTCAAAGTGTACTTATCACTCAGCTAGTCAGTCAGGAAAAAATACTTACTATCCTCGTCCGTTCTAACAACAATGGGGTCATTGGCTGGTCCATTTCCTTTTACAGTAGATGCAAACACTATGATATTGTAGTTGACGTACTCCTTTAGTTCTGTCAAATTCTTTCGACGATCATTGGCACCAACCAAAACACTTCCATTGTCATTCTCTGTTTGTGACTGGTATGTAATGGTGTAACCCGTGATGATACCATTCTGTTTATCAGCTGGGACTTCATACCACGTGACTAAGATGCTTGTTGAGCTGCTGTTCTGGCCTGTTACATTTTGTGGAGCACCATCAGGTTCTGATAGAAAAGTTCAAAACAAGTTAACTTTGCAGTGATCGTTACTAGGCTTTCATATATGATTCCTACGAAGACTTCTATAACAACTGTTTTTTGAGGTTGTCAAGGAAATGTCTAATGTTAGTTGCCTGATGTAGCGTGAATACTGTACACGCGTGATATGTACATGCACGAAACATGGTATAACAGGAAGGTTGTTGCAGCTAGACGTCTAAGCAACCCACGGAAAATGAGCATGGGTCAATTACAAAAGTGAAACCACTTGATAGGTGCTTACCAGAAATTAACACTGGATGTGATGGAAACTTCCATTTCTTAACGCACACAGACAAAAAAAGTTTAGGCGCCAAAAGAAGAACTACAAAAAACCTTGAACAAAAACAAATGGCCTAGCAAGTGGTTGTTTAATCATACTACAGGACACAATCCCCTTATTGTGCTTTAAACAAAGGCATCTATCATGCTGATGTGCCTATGTACACTCTTTATTCAAGTTAAGTTTCTCATTCTTTCCTTTCATTAAATGCAGCAGGATAAAGAAATGCCAAGCAATATTCTCGTTGGCCCTTAAATAGAGTGTTAAAACAATACAAAATCTCTGGTTGGGACGGCAAAGCAGTGACTTCTGCGGCTTAACAGAGATGGTCACTTAACGCAAATCTGGTTTCCAGTATTAAACTGATTATGTACGAAGACATGATTAATCATTGTAGTTATGCACACAACTTAAGCAGTTGTGAAATTAAAGCCTGAAAGGAAAAAAAAAAAAAAAAAAAATTCAAGCCTGAACGGGATTCGAACCTATGACCTCTGCGATAACGGTGCAGTGCTCTACCAACTGAGCTATCAAGCCGTCTGAGAGCTGGTTATCCTAAGAGTTCGTAATATACCCGTAGATGGTGAAGAACATAAGTGAATATATGAAAATCATATATTTGAACTGCGGAGAAAGAAGTATGAAGACATGATTGATCATCGTAGTTATGCACACAACTTAAGCAGTTGTAAAATTACAACCTGAAAAAAAAAAAAAAAAAAAAAAAATTCTAGGCCTGAACGGGATACAAACCCAGGCTTTAATTTCACAACCGCTTAAGTTGTGTGCATAACTGCGATGATCAATCATGCCTTCATACTTCTTTCTCTGCAGTTCAAATATATGATTTTTCACATATTCACTTGTAAACTGATTATATTAGTACATTTTTGCGACCGGGTAAAGAGAGGGTGACGACTTAGCTGTACTTCCAATACTGCCTAAAATCGATCGTTTTTGTTTAAAAAACAATCCTTGATGTTCCCGTAATGATTTGATTTAACACACTGAAGGAATGAAAATTATCTGTACATGTATATGGTCTATTAACAGGCATAGTTAGTGCGCTCGCCACGGAATCGAGAGGTCCTGGTTCGAGTTCTGGTCGAAGACATCAAATGTCATTGTGTCGTGTTCTTGGGCGGGACACTTAACTCTCACAGTGCCTCTCTCCACCCAGGTGTAGAAATGGGTACTGGCGAACTTAATGCTGGGGCTTATCATGCAATAGACTAGTGTTTCAACTAGAGAGAAGTAGAAACACTCCTAGTCGCTTGATGCCACTGAAAGCGGAGTTACGCGCCTGCCTTATGGGCAACTTGGCTCGTACTATGCAGACTTTCCCTATATGATCTCTTACCATGTAAACCGTTTATGAAATTCTAATACTAAACATTCCTACCCAGTCATATATGCAAAGCTCACGGGTTATTTTCTTTGAGATCGTTACTTACACAAATTTGATATCAATGATACGTTTTTTTAACCTCTGACCGGCTAAAAAAGCCCATTCTACGCAGGAGAGGTCAGCTCAAACGTGATTAAGAAACAAGAACCAAGCAGCCACAAAATCCACCATAACACCCACAAGAAAAGGATTCAAATTAAAATTACTCACTGTCATGGTCTGTTCTAACTACAATGACAGGGTCATTGGGTGGTCCATTTCCTTTCACAGTAGATGCAAACACTGTGACATTGTAGTTGACGTACTCCTTTAGTTCTGTCAAATTCTTTCGACGATCATTGGCACCAACCAAAACACTTCCATTGTCATTCTCTGTTTGTGACTGGTAAGTAATGGTGTAACCCGTGATGATACCATTCTGTTTATCAGCTGGGACTTCATCCCACATGACTAAGATGCTTGTTGAGCTGCTGTTCTGGCCTATTACGTTTTGTGGAGCACCGTCAGGTTCTGATAGAAAAGTTCAAAACAAGTTAGCTTTGCAATGACTGTCACTAGGCTTTCATATATGATTCCTACGAAGATGTCTAAAAGAAGTGTTTCTTAAGGTTGTCAAGGACCTGTCTAATGTTAGTTGCCTGATGTAGCGTGAATACTGTACACGCGTGATATGTACATACAAGAAACATGTTGTAACAGAAAGTTTGTTGCAGCTAAACGTCTAAGCAACCCACGGAAAATAGGTGCTTACCAGAAATTAACACTGGATGTGATGGAAACTTCCATTTCTTAACGCAAAGAGACAAAAAAGTTTAGGCGCCAAAAAAAGAACTACAAAAAACCTTGAACGAAAACAAATGGCCTAGCAAGTGGTTGTTTAATCATACTTTGGAGTACAGGACACAATTCCCTTATTGTGCTTTCAACAAAGGCATCTATCATGCTGATGTGCCTATGTACACTATTTATTCAAGTTAAGTTTCTCATTCTTTCCTTTCATCAAATGCAGCAGGATAAAGTAATGCCAAGCAATATTCTCGTTGGCCCTTAAATAGAGTGTTAAAACAATACAAAATCTCTGGTTGGGACGGCAAAGCAGTGACCTCTGCCGCTTAACAGAGGTGGTCACTTGACGCAAATCTGGTTTGCAATATTAAACTGATTATGTATGAAGACATGATTGATCATCGCAGTTATGCACACAACTTAAGAGCAGCTTCGTCTAAATATCAACTAGACTTGGAAATAGCGAAAAAATCGAATTTCTTCAAACTCGCCCAGAATGAAGCCCTACGGGCACTAGTTACAAAAATATTGTTTTAAGCTCGATAAATCAAAAATTATTTTTTTACGCAATTTTTTCGTTTCGATGTCCCAAATCGGCCATAATCGATCGAAAATGAGCGGCATATTCAGAGGCTTGTAAACTCAAAAGTAAAAATCTTCATTACAAACTGATGGTACGTCGTATTTGTACTTTCTTTCTTGTCTATTTAGAGCTAAATAGATCGCGATTTGATTAGAACTAAAATATTTGATGAATTTTCTAAATTAACGGCTCAAGACAGCTTAACAAGAGGTCTACATTTAGCCTATTTTCAAATGCTAAAAAGGCGTTCTGGTACACGGCTTTTCCCAAAACGACTAGTTTGGTCTGAAAGAGCATTGTTTTTTCTTCAAATTAGTGAAATAAAATTTTTGGGTAAATAAAATCGTGAGCGCTGAGATAGCGAACTAAATGCAGCACTTCTTTCTGAAAACGTGACCTTTGACCCAAGCGTTACGAAACCGATTACTGCAAGAAAACCCGGAAGAAAAGCAAACGCTTCGTTATTTTGAAACAATTTCTAGTGATATCTCTCTGAAACCATGATTGCAAGATTCTCTTTCCAGATATGAAATCTTACAGGGTCAAAGAAGGAGCTAAAGGGCGCATTTTGTTACAATAACCTTGTTTGCTGAGAATTGACTTGAAGTCAATTCCAGTGAAATTTGCAAACTTGAAGTATGTTAGCCGATACTTACCTGAATATTTATACTTACAGAGGAGTCGTCTTCTTGGATTAACCTTCAAAAGAAGCTGGACTCAGATTTGGAAACCTCTAAAGGAAGAAATGTTTAATGTTCCGTGACCTGCCCGCAGCTATAAATTCCATGCACATGCCAACCGCATGTTTGTCGTAAAACTAACTGACCTCCACTGACAGTTTCCACGGGCAACCCCAAAATAAACAATCCCCAAAAATGTAAAGTGAAATTTGCTGTCTTCATGAACAGTTAGAAGCTAGAGTCAAGTTCCATCACCGTTTCAAAGTGCTTGATTTTATTTGTTTGCGTCGACTTTGTTCACTCAATTCTTCTTACTGTCACTCTCGAATTCCGCGAATCGGTCACGCCAAAACAGTGCAGACCGTGCAGACTGCAGACACTTGTTTGGACCTTTCATTTTGACTCATTTTTTTTTGGCTCTAGTTACAAAATAGTGTTCAATATATCTGAACGTTTGTCATTTATCCACAGGCCACACAAGCGCAGTATTTGACGTTAGATTCAATAGACAAACGCATACAAGACTTTGTGTGGGAAACTTACTCAGTCTGCATATGGTCTACAGTGTTTTGGCGTGACCGATACTACGCAGTATTCGAACGTGACAGTAATTATTGAGTGAACAAAGTAAAATCGAGCACTTTCAAAAGGTAATGGAACTTGACTCTAGCTTCTAACTGTTCATGAAGACAGCAAATTTCACTTTACATTTTTGGCGATTCTTTATTTTGGGGTTGCCCTAGGAAACTGTCAGTGGAGGTCAGTTAGTTTTACGACATGCGGTCGGCATGTGCATGGAATTTATAGCTGCGGGCAGGTCACGGAACATTAAACATTTCTTCTTTTAGAGGTTTCCAGATCTGGGTCTAGCTTCTTTTGAAGGGTTAATCCAAGAAGACGACTCTTCTGTAAATATAAATATTCAGGTAAGTATCGGCTAACATACTTCAAGTTTGCAAATTTCACTGGAATTGACTTCAAGTCAATTCTCAGCAAACAAAGTTATTGTAACAAAATGCGCCCTTTAGCTCCTTCTTTGACCCTGTAAGATTTCACATCTGGAAAGAGTTTCTTGCAGGCATGGTTTCGGAGAGATATCACTAGAAATTGTTTCAAAACAACGAAGTGTTTGCTTTTCTTCCGGGTTTTCTTGCAGTAATCGGTTTCGTAACGCTTGGGTCAAAGGTCACGTTTTCAGAAAGAAGTGCTGCATTTAGTTCGCTATCTCAGCGCTCACGATTTTATTTACCCAAAAATTTTATTTCACTAATTTGAAGAAAAAACAATGCTCTTTCAGACCAAACTAGTCGTTTTGGGAAAAGCCGTGTACCAGAACGCCTTTTTAGCATTTGAAAATAGGCTAAATGTAGACCTCTTGTTAAGCTGTCTTGAGCCGTTAATTTAGAAAATTCATCAAATATTTTAGTTCTAATCAAATCGCGATCTATTTAGCTCTAAATAGACAAGAAAGAAAGTACAAATACGACGTACCATCAGTTTGTAATGAAGATTTTTACTTTTGAGTTTACAAGCCTCTGAATATGCCGCTCATTTTCGATCGATTATGGCCGATTTGGGACATCGAAACGAAAAAATTGCGTAAAAAAATAATTTTTGATTTATCGAGCTTAAAACAATATTTTTGTAACTAGTGCCCGTAGGGCTTCATTCTGGGCGAATTTGAAGAAATTCGATTTTTTCGCTATTTCCAAGTCTAGTTGATATTTAGGCGAAGCTGCTCTTAAGCAGTTGTGAAATTAAAGCCTGAAAGAAAAAAAAAAATTCAGGCCTAAACGGGATTCGAACCTATGACCTCTGCGATAACGGTGTAGTGCTCTACCAACTGAGCTATCAAGCCCAAGAGTTCGTAATATACCGGTAAATATACCCGTAGATGGTGAAGAACACAAGTGAATATATGAAAAATCATACATTTGAACTGCGGAGAAAGAATTATGAAGACATGATTGATCATCGTAGTTATGTACACAACTTAAGCAGTTGTGAAATTAAAGCCTGAAAAAAATTTCTAGGCCTGAACGGGATAAAAACCCAGGCTTTAATTTCACAACCGCTTAAGTTGCGTGCATAACTACGATGATCAAACATGCCTTCATACTTCTTTCTTCGCAGTTCAAATATATGATTTTTCATATATTCACTTGTAAACTGATTATATTAGTACATTTTTGCGACCGGGTACAGAGAGGGTGACGACTTAGCTGTACTTCCAATATTGCTTAAAATCGATCGTTTTTGTTTAAAAAACAATCCTTGGTGTTCCTGTAATGATTTGATTTAACACACTAAAGGAATGAAAATTATCTGTACATGTATATGATCTATTGTGAAGGCACGGCGGCCCCATGGTTAGTGCGCTCGCCACGGAATCGAGAGGTCCTGGTTCGAGTCCTGATCGAAGACATCAAATGTCATTGTGTCGTGTTCTTGGGCAGGACACTTAACTCTCACAGTGCCTCTCTCCACCCAGGTGTAGAAATGGGTACTGCCGAACTTAATGCTGGGGCTAATCATGCAATGGACTAGCATCTCAACCAGGGAGAAGTAGAAAAACTCTTAGTCGCTTGATGTCACTGAAACCGGAGATACGCGCCTGCCCTATGGGCAACTTGGCTCGTACTATGCAGACTTTCCCTATATGATCTCTTATCATGTAAACCGTTTATGAAATTCTAATATCGAACATTTCTACCCAGTTATACTTGCAAAACTCACGGGTTATTTTCTTTGAGATCGTTACTTACACAAATTTGATATCAATGATACGTTTTTTTACCCTCTGACCGGCTAAAAAAGCTCATTCTACGCAGAAGAGGTCAGCTCAAAAGTGATTAACAAACAAGAACCAAGCAGCCACAAAATCCACCATAACACCCACAAGAAAAGGATTCAAATTAAAATTACTTACTGTCCTGGTCTGTTGTAACTACAATAACAGGGTCATTGGCTGGTCCATCTCCTTTCAAAGTAGATGCAAACACTGTGATATTGTAGTTGACGTACTCCTTTAGTTCTGTCAAATTCTTTTGACGATCATTGGCACCAACCAAAACATTTCCATTGTCATTCTCTGTTTGTGAGTGGTATGTAATGGTGTAACCGGTGATGATACCATTCTGTTTATCAGCTGGGACTTCATCCCACATGACTAAGATGCTTGTTGAGCTGCTGTTCTGGCCTCTTACGTTTTGTGGAGCACCGTCAGGTTCTGATAGAAAAGTTCAAAACGAGTTAATTTTGCAATGATTGTCACTAGGCTTTCATATATGATTCCTACGAAGATTTCTAAAAGAAGTGTTTCTTAAGGTTGTCCAAGACATGTTTAATGTTAGTTGCCTGATGCAGCGTGAATACTGTACACCCATGATATGTACGTACAAGGAACATGGCATAACAGAAAGGTTGTTGGAGTCAAACGCCTATTAAGAAGCCGGCCCTGAGAAATGAGTATGGGTCACTTACAAAAGTGTGACCATTTGACATGCGTTTAATCAGCATAAATTTGCCTTGTATGTGGTGGAAACGTCCAATGTTTCAACGCCTAACACAGAAAAAACGCGTAGCCGCTCAAAAGAACTAGAAAAAAGCTTAAACGAAATCAAATGGCCAAGCAAGCGGCTGTGCAATGATACCCTGGAGTACAGGACACAATCCCCTGATTTTGCTTTCAACAAAGGTACCTAGCATATTGACGGATGTGCTTATGTACATTCTTTATTTAAGTAAAGTTTCTCACTCTTTCCTTTCATCAGCTGCAGCAGGGTAAAGAAATGACAAACCATATTTTCGTTGGCCGTTTAATAGAGTATGGAAACAATTCGAAAATAATTTTCTGGTTGGAACGGCAAAACGGTGACCCCAGCCGCTTAACAGTGATGGTCGCTTAACGCAAATCTGGTTTGCAGTATAAAACTGATATTTTAATACATATTTTTAGAACTCTGACAACTGTCCGCTAAAGATAGGGCACTGGCCTAACTGTACTTTCAATACTGCGTATATATTTAACAAATTGACGTCATCTTTTTATGCGTCTGTCTATTGATGATAAGTTGCGTCATGACATTGTCAAAGTGGCCGTGGAGACACGAGCCGAAGGCGAATGGTTCCGCAGTAAACTTTGAAAATGTTATGACGAAATTTATCATCAATAAGAGGACAGGCCTATAAAAAAACTGACGTAAACTTGTTTTTTACAATAACAAGACCCCAAAATGGTCAAATGCTGGTAATAAATGAGGGGAAAAGAGGCGTTAACTTGCCGTAAATAAAGATAAGTAAATTTTATTCAAAAGGTCGCGAACATTGTCAATAGCTTTTGTCGCTTTTTGATTGGCTACTCAAAGAAGTCCATAGAATCTCATTGACTAAAAAGTTGACAGTTTGACCGCTGAAAGTGGAACGTGAAAGTTTGCATAAATTAAAAGTTTATTCGTCTGTACTCTTATTGATGATAAAAATGAGACAATCAGCGCGCGAGAAATTAGACAGTTATTGTAAAAATTGGGTCATTGACCAAGTGTGAGCTCAAGATGGCTGGATATTGGCCAAATTATTTTTTTGCGTGTTTGTGGACCGAGACGAAATATCCATCCATCTTGATCAAACAAGCTTGTAGGTCAATAAAGGATTTATCATTTGGCTAAATTTAACATAGTGCCAAGAAAGCTGAATCTTGCCCGCTTGGATAGCCAATCGCAGTACAGGAGTTGATTCATTTTGCCCGGTCACAGAGCTAGCCATATAATAACAATAGTTCATGTTTAAAAAACAATCTTTGGTCTTCCCGTAATGATTTGATTTTAAAACAAAGAAGAGGCAAGAAAATCATTTCTACTGATATGATCCCTTACCATGTAAACAGCTTATGGAATTCTAATACCGCACATTTCTACCGTCCTTCAAAGTGCACGGGTTATTTTCTTTGACGAAATTCCTTTCATTGATAATTTCAGTTTTCTGTCTCTAACTAGTTAAAGAAACCAATTTTACACGGAGAGATCAGCTCCAAAGTGATTAACAAACAAGAACCAAGCAGCCACAAAATCCACTTTAATAGCCCCACAAGAAAATGATTCAAATATAAAGCACTTACTGTCCTGGTCTGTTCTAACTACAATGACAGGGTCATTGGCTGGTCCATTTCCTTTCACAGTAGATGCAAACACTATGATATTGTAGTTGACGTACTCCTTTAGTTCTGTCAAATTCTTTCGACGATTATTAGCACCAACCAAAACACTTCCATTGTCATTCTCTGTTTGTGACTGGTATGTAATGATGTAACCCGTGATGATACCATTCCGTTGATCAGCTGGAACTTCATCCCACGTGACTAAGATGCTTGTTGAGCTGGTGTTCTGGCCTGTTACATTTTGTGGAGCACCATCAGGTTCTGATAGAAAAGTTCAAAACAAGTTAATTTTGAAATGATTGTCACTAGTCTTTCATATATTATTCCTACGAAGACTTCCAAAAGAACTGTTTCTTAAGGTGATTCCTCACATTTGCATGGCGCATCCTTATTGCGCATAATTTATGGCGTCTTTAGCGCGCGTTCGTGCACGCGCACATTGAAAACATGGTGGATTTGCCTTAATATTGAGTTCTGTCAGTCGAAAAATGGCTATAGCTCACTAACGAGCTTGAGCACCCCAAATTTTTTCCAGTCATGTTAATCAACTAATCATTAGCTTTGCGTGACAAAAGACTGATCTGATTTCTACAGTAGAAAATTGAATAAATAAGGAAAATAGCAGCTGCACTGTAGTATTTTCTATTTTGCAGTTTGATAGCCGTGGCAAGCAATTTGGTTCCAATATTTTAACAAGGATTCAGCTGTCTGTTAAAATCAAACTTAATAAGTTTATTTGTGTCCGACACAAGTGTTGACTGTAGTTTGAGGCGTGTTTTCATGAGTCTGGGCTCACAAAGAGTTTACAATAACTTGGAATGCGTTCTTGTAATAAGCATCAAATAGTGCTAAAATGGGACAGTTTTAATGCCTCACTGCTCCTTAACGAGCATGGGCACCCCCTTTTTTATTTTATAATTAAAGTTCTCATATGATAAATATTCAGTGGACAAAGTTTGAACCAAAATCTATGTGCAGTTTTATTTCAGGCGAATTACCTTAAGGTTGTCAAGGATATGTCTAATGTTAGTTGTCTGATGTGGAGGGAATACTGTACACGCGTGATGTGTACATACAAGAAACATGGTACAATATAAAGGTTGTTGCAGTCAAACGTCTATTAAGAAGCCGCCCCTGAGAAATGAGCATGGGTCACTTACAAAAGTGTGGCCACCGGATAGGCGTTCACTCAGCAGAAATTTGCCTTATACGTATATGGCGGAAACCTCTATTTTTTTTAACACCAAGCAGTATTCTCGTTGGCAGTTAAATAGAATTAAAAACAATACAAAATCTCTGGTTGGAACGGCAAAGCAGTGACCTCAGCCGCTTAACAGAAGTGGTCACTTAAAGCAAATCTGGTTTGCTGTATTAAACTGATTATGTACGAACACATGATTGATCATCGCAGTTATGCATACAACTTTTAAAGCAGTTGTGAAATTAAAGTATGAAAAAAAAAAACAAAAAAGTTCAGGCCTTAACGGGATTCGAGCCTATGACCTCTGCGATAACGGTGTACTGCTCTACCAACCGAGCTATCAAGCCATCTGGAAGCTGGTCACTTCGTGAGTTTGTAATACACCCGGGCCGTAGATGGTGAAGAATACAAGCGAATATATGAAAAAACATATTTGAACTATGGAGAAAGACATATGAACACATGATTGATCATTGTAGTTATGCACACAACTTAAACAGTTGTGAAATTAAAGCCTGAAAAAAAAATTCTGGGGCTGAACGGGATTCGAACGCAGGTTTTGATTTCACAACTGCTTAAGTTGTGTGCATAACTGCGATGATCAATCATGTTTCTCCGCAGTACCAACATATGATTTTTCATATATTCACTTGTAAACTGATTATATTAGTACATTTTTGCGACCGGGTAAAGAGAGGGTGACGACTTAGCTGTACTTCCAATACTGCCTGAAATCGATCGTTTTTGTTTTAAAAGCAGTACTTTGGTGTTTCCGTAATGATTTGACTTAAAACACACAAAAGGAATGAAAATCATCTGTACATGAATATGATCTATTGTGAAAGCACGGTGGCCTCATGGTTAGTGCGCGCGCCACTGGATCGAGAGGTCCTGGTTCGAGCCCTGATCGAAGGCATCAAATGTCATTGTGTCGTGTTCTTGGGCAGGACACTTAACTCTCACAGTGACTCTCTCCACCCAGGTGTAGAAATGGGTACTGGCGAACTTAATGCTGGGGCTAATCATGCAATGGACTAGCATCTCAACCAGGGAGAAGTAGAAAACCTCCTAGTCGCTTGATGCCACTGAAAGCGGAGATACGCACCTGCCTGATGGGCAACTTGGCTAGTACTATGCAGACTTTCCTTACATGATCTCTTACCGTGTAAACCGCTTATGAAATTCTAATACCAAGCAGCCACAAAATTTACCATAACACCCACAAGAAAAGGATACAAATATAAAGTACTTACTGTCCTGGTCTGTTCTAACTACAATAACAGGATCATTGGCTGGTCCATTTCCTTTTACAGTAGATGCAAACACTATGATACTGTAGTTGACGTACTCCTTTAGTTCTGTCAAATTCTTTTGACGAATATTGGCACCAACCGAGACACTTCCATCGTCATTCTCTGTTTGTGAGTGGTAAGTAATGGTGTAACCGGTGATGATACCATTCTGTTTATCAGCTGGAACTTCATCCCAAGTGATCAAGATGCTTGTTGAGCTGCTGTTCTGGCCTGTTACATTTTGTGGAGGGCCATCAGGTTCTGACAGAAAAGTTCAAAACAAGTTGAATGGTGGTTGATTGGGCTTTGCTGTGTTACTATGATGAGTTACTAATTAATGACGTGCTTCTTTTAGCGTTTGCCATAGACCTTCCTATTGGTATTTACTAGTGTTAGATCTGGGTGTCCTGCTCTGTGATGTCTATGAAAACAAAAGCCTGCCAGAGATCACTATGCCACTTTAAGCTAGTAGTTTATGAGAGGAAGATCATTGGAGCTTACTTTAATGTATTGATTGGACTTTAAAAGCATGGCAAGAAAAGAAAATGAACTGCATCACCTCTTACCTTGCAAAGCCTCTAAAATCCCTAACGGTGTACAGTATTTTGAGAACTTATATTAAACAAATTTTTGAATTGACAACATGCGATTATAGTTCTTTAAACTGAACAAAACAGAAAGAAACTGCCACAACATGCACAGCAATTTCTAAGGAAAGGTACGGTATGTTGTCTGGTTTCTGACCAGTACCAGTATCTGACCAGTTTTATATAAAACCCATTTTTACGTTGTGCGTGTCATTTAAAAGGAAATTTTCCGAAAGGAATTTAAACGTTTCAGCTTTCGAATAAAGGTTTCAGCGCGCTGTTAGCTTGAGAAACAAGCCTTCGCGGTGAGTAAAATGGTCGTGGTTAAAATTTGCGATATTCAGAGGACGGTAATACTACCAATGCTAAACAAAGAGTCTGATACATGTGATAACGTTTTCAAAGGAAGTTCTTTTATTTTTGACGTGAAGAAACTCGAAGAGTTCTAGTGATCAGAACATCGTTTAATTTGAAATGAACTTGAACTTTTCTGAAATAACAGAAGTCAGAAACCTTAACTAAGTTTTGGTTTAGTGCGCCCAGTTTCCGACCATTTTCTTCTAAATTTGCAAAGTGTAACAATTTGTTTGGATAACTTTGTCCATGATTTTAAGATATGAATATAAGCTACACCAGGCAACACCATAGAAAGTCTATTGACTTTCATTTTCGACTCGAATTATTTCCTGTGTTGATTTCGCGTGACTGTATTAGCTGGAATAACACGAAGTAGAATGAAAAATCCTTTCTCCTTTGACCACGATGCTTGGTTACTAGCTAGCCGATTTCTTTTCCCGAAACAAAGGCCAACTTTGCAAGTAGTGAAAATAAGCTAAATACATCGTTTGACTGCAGAAAGTTAACTTGATGTTGCAAGTGTATTGTGCTCTGATAACTGACTCGCTGTTCGGATAGTGGGCAACTAATTAGCTTTGCAGATATTGAAATGTACGACGGCTACAAGTGTAAAGATGTAACCTTCTGATATCACATTAAGAGTAAATGTGTTATATCGGGCCAAATTTCAGATTTCCAGTGAGTACAGGAAGATACAGCAGTTCAATACTGAAGTCGGGTACGTTACTGGGAACATACTGAACTTACCATCCTGGTCTGTTCTTACAATAACAGGGTCACTGGCTGGTCCATTTCCTTTCACAGTAGATGCAAACACTGTGATATTGTAGTTGACGTACTCCTGTAGATTTGTCAAATTCTTTTGACGATCATCAGGACCAGCCAAAACACTTCCATTGTCATTTTCTGTTTGTGAGTGGTAAGCAATGGTGTAATTAGTGATGAAACCATTCTGTTGATCAGCTGGAACTTCATCCCACGTGACTAAGATGCTGGTTGAACTGCTGTTCTGTCCTTGTACATTTTGTGGTGCAGCACTAGGTCCTGATATAGAAAGTTCATTTGAGTTTCAAATGGCATAAACATTAATTATACTCTACAACAATAATAATCTTTCTTTGTACTCTCTCACACTATGATACTAACTGTACAAAAATAAAAATTAGAGCACTGGGTGCCTGGAATAATCATATGGGGCTAGCGGAGCCAGGCAGCCAGTTGACATCAGTGTCAAATGAAAATAAATTGCAGATCAGTAAGATAGCACAAATGCTCACATAAAAAGAAAGGAAAAGAAGAGAAAAACAAAGAGAGAAAAAACAAAAACGTTATTACGACGCTAATAGGGAAGTCTGAAATAATTACGCAATAGTGTGGTGCAAAAAGGCTAAAGAATGAACCAAGGAAAGCAAAGAAATAGGCTAAAGAATGAATCAAGCAAGCAAAGAAAGAACTGAACAAAGGACCATTTCGGCGATACCGCAGCCGTTTTAAATTCTACTGTTTCAAATAGCTATTATGGGATGCTAAGGGGGCAAATTAGTATGTATTCGCCCCCTAAGCATCCCAATGGGCTATTAGGATGAACAGAATTCAGAATGACCGCCGGATCGCTGAAAAGATCCATTAAAATTACTTTAATTACCCAGAAAAGTTCTGGAAGCGACAATTTCTCAAGACCAGTGAAAACACCAAATAAATAATCATGTTAGGTTCCGCTTTCTGATGTTTTCAATCAGCTTTGTCCTTTTCGTTTCAAAACTGTTAGAATCTTCTAAAAACTAAGCATAAACCTCTTCTTTCTTTATTATGCTTAAAGCTTAAACACTGAGAAAAATTCCTGAAACTACGGAAAGTTCTGAAGTCTGCAATGACACAAAATAATTAATTTTATGTAGTGGTTCTCTATATCTTCAGTTTATGGTTGACACAATTTCTAGTTAAAATAAAGATTAATGATTCAAAAGAGTATGTATAGATCTTAAGCATGCTAAGGTCAAGGTAACGACCCTAGAAAGTAGTACTTTTGAACTTTTAGGATATTGGCGCTATATATATATTTTATTATTATTATTATTATAAGGAAAGGGTGCTGAATCCGAAAGCTTGATTACTTTAAGAACTTTTACCCATTGACATCCGGAACTTTTTGCCAAAAATGTCTTTTTGATGCATTTCGGACATTTTTAGCCTGGACATGATCAAATTAGCTGCAATCTACTGAAAAAGACATTTGCAACATGACAGCATGCCTTTCTTTTCAATAGCATCAGGTTTTATGACATTTTTGCTCGGGCATGTGCAGAAACCTACGACTTTACGGTTTTCGGTTTTTTTAAATTTCTTTTCGCCTTTCCTTTTTCTCCTTTTCTCATTTTTTCGTTGCAGTGATTGACCTTCTACTGGGCTTGCCTCCAGTTCAAGAATTCCCGAGAAAGCATCATCGAGACGGAAAATTCCTAGTATGGAGAAGCCAAGTGTAGTTGAGGGAAATCTTGTTCCGAGTTTTTCACTCAAATTTCTGAGCATTTTCGGCTCAGTTGTACCGAAACCTCTGATCTCTCATCAATGGAAAGATGTTTTCCTCCTGTAGAATTTGAGTATAAGTGATGCCAATTTTGGTCAAACGCGATGACGTCAGAAGTGGAACAAAGGCCAACGCTCGTCACGGCCGCCTAAGGTAATGGGTTAAGGCATATCGCAAAAACTTTATTTAGGGTTTATATGCTGGTCCTGGAAGTTTTGTCTTCTTGCTTATAAAGCGAAAAAGCTGAAACATTTTAATTATGCAAACCAATCAAATTGATTCACCTAGTCTTTGAAATATATACCAATCAGCGCTTGAGATTTAAACCTTGATTGTAATTTAAAGCTAAAAACAAGAACTGTAGCACAGTTCATGAGTTGCTGTTGCCGCTATCCATGATATAACTACGAGATTCTGATTGACTGAGTCAGCATGCCAATCAAAATTGGCTTGCCTTAGCAGATTTCACTTTCAAGATTACTGTATGTGTGATATAACAAAATATCAAAATCAGATAAACTTACTATCTTCATCTGTCCTTTTCTCCAAGACTGAGCTCTTTTGACTGACCCCCTTGCTGTTGAAAGCTTGCATAGCAAACTCATACGAGGTGAACTCCTTTAAGGATGATATCTCGTACGAAGTGGTTTCTTTTCCATCAACGGTTCTATTTGCCAATGTTGGATTACTTTTTATGTTGTACAAAACGTAATAACCCAAGATTTCTCCTTTGGCTTGATCTCTCGTCAGCACCTAAATAATGACCATTGATAACAATATATCACTCAAAGTTACCAAATTTTGCAATACGGACCACTAAGATGGACTGACCGCTCACGAATTAATTTCGCCTTTAAAAGTGTATCCTTTTAATATTACAACAAAGAAATCAGTTTGGGTTTAAGTAGAACTTTTTTTCCCTTAATATTTGGCGGACAATTTAAGTTAAACTTTCACGAAGGCAACCTGAAAAACGAAAATACACTGTAAATCCTTAACTTTGGTGCACACGTTTTCCGTGAATAGATAGTGGAACACATTAGTTTATAGTAAATGGTCTGAACTCAGGAGTATCAGTAGTTCGTATAGCGTGTTGAGGCGGTTCTGTCTCATCAGCGAGACTTATTAGAATCTGCCAAGGATAACATCAGAAGCAGAATTCCTTCCACGGTACAATCGGCCTCTATACCTGACAATAACTTGACAAAAGACGAACAACAAGCACTGAAACGACTGAAAAACGACAACAACATTGTCATACTACCAGCCGACAAAGGACGTGTCACTGTTGTTATGGACAAGACTGACTACTTCGACAAAATGGACGCACTTGTTAACGACAAACAAACTTACGAAGAACTTAAACGCGACCCGACGCCAGCACTTCAACGTAAACTTAACAGCAAAATACTTACGCTTAAAAAGACTGACGCTATTGACACTCAACGCTGCTATCGACTGAGGTGCTCAGTACCTCAACCACCGAAACTTTACGGACTACCGAAACTGCACAAACTTGGTATACCGATGCGACCTATAGTGTCATTCTGTGGGTCCCTTTCGTATCAACTGTCTAAATACTTGACGACCATACTGCAACCCCTTACTGACAAATCAAGACGCAAACTACAATCTACGGAGAACTTTATTGACGCTATTAAGACAGTACAGATACCTGACGACTACGAGCTTGTGTCTTTTGATGTGAAATCGCTGTTCACCAGTATTCCACTTCAATTGGCATTACAGTGTACCGAGACCGCTATACAACAATCTACCGTTAAGCTACCGTTACCGACAGAAGACATCATGGACTTAATGAACCTTTGCCTTACATCGACTTACTTTCAGGACAACGGTAAACACTACAAACAGTTGCATGGAAGAGCCATGGGGTCGCCTGTTTCTGTTGTGTCGCAGAAATTGTGATGCAACACGTGGAGGAACGCGCCCTTGCAACTTGCCGAAAAACGATCCCGCTTTGGTTACGCTACGTTGACGACACCTTTACCGCCGTTCACAAAGACGAAATTGACGATTTTCACGACCACCTAAACGAACAGAACGCCGACATCCACTTTACTAAAGAGATCGAAGGAAATGGAAAACTTCCTTTTCTAGACTGTTTGGTAAGCTGCGACAACAACGAACTACGAACGACAGTGTACAGAAAACCGACGCATACCGACAGATTACTTGACGAATCATCCTACAACCCGACTTCACACAAAGCCACGACTATAAAGACTTCGACGAGACGAGCGCAACTAGTTTGTGACACACCGGACAGCTTACGTGACGAAAACAGATACCTTGAACGTGTTTTTCACAAAAACAACTACAACGCTGACTTTATTAGACGAAACATTTACCGACCTACTGAAGCTGACGCTACGAACAGGAACCCTACACCTGTTACTACAGTGACTATACCTTACATTAAAGGCACTTCTGAGACCATCTCACGGATCCTACAGCCCTACAACATTCTTGTAGCCCACAAACCTACAACTACGTTACGACACTTACTGACCAACGTGAAAGACAGAGACGAACCTAACAACAGACAGGGAGCAGTTTACAAGATCAAATGCTCCGACTGCCAGGCTTCCTACATTGGTGAGACTGGCAGAAACCTTAACACGAGACTGACTGAACACAAACGAGCCACGAGAAATGGTGATGCCAACAATCACATTGCTGTACATCATCAACTGACAAACCACAACATTGGCTGGGACTCTGCTCAGTGCTTAACCTACGGTACAAACTATTTTCAACAATTGACTCTGGAAAGCTGGTACACTAACCTAGAACAAACGCCTCTTAACAGATGTCAACAACTACCGGCGCCTTGCAAACGACTTATCCATGACGGAAACGAAACCGACAAACGGACTTCTAATAGACCGACTTAACAATACACGGACCAAAAACCGACCTATGGACGGATCGAAACCCACCAATGACTGATGACAAACTTTACACGAGTCTTTCAGCCAATACCGTCATGGCTATACTGACCAATCACGTTCAACGAACCACACTTATAACATCATCGACTGACAAAAACTATTCACTTGACGCTGAAGATGACTTCCGCTCAGGTTGTCGAAACGTCAGTCACCAACAACAGTTCTTCTCAGAACTACACTCACCCGGACGATCACACTATACGAACATTAGTTTATCATAAACGATCCATTAAAATAATTACTTTAGAGAACTACTGTACACTGTTTTGTCGCATTGGAGAATATTGGTTTCGTTTAAGTTTATGGAGCTCGCCTACATATGTCTTTCAGGATGATTTGTCTAGGAACGTTGTTTATTCCGGTAATTCCAGAACGCATGAACGTGTGCAGATGCCTTCAATGCGCCAGCGCAAAAAAATGTGCTTTGAACAGCGGGCATTAGCAAACAAGGTTAAACCCACAGCCAGGTACTATGATTCTAATCCTTTCCGATTACATGTAAAATACCTTCCTATCAGTATGCAATCTGTCATGGTTGTAACATAAAGGTGATTCCTCAGAAATAGAAATTGGCGAAAGTTTGTTTTTTTAAGCTTTCTCTCAACGTTCCCGACCAAGCACTGTTTCGGAAAATACAATAAAAAGGATAGGTCACCATGCTCGCAAAAGAGATATGACGGGCCAATCTCACCCAATTTATGCCTAATCATGGGCGTTATTTAATCGGTTTACGTTCCATTTTCGGTAGCGGAAAATATTTCATAAAAAGACTCGATAACTGGAAAGTCTCGATCATATGGAACAATGTAATATACAATTTCTGGAACATTCACACAGTTTTAAACAACTCAAAACGTTTCTGGAGACATTGCTTTCAAGGTCATAATTTGCATCCTCAAGTAACGGTTTTGTGCACGCTTTTGGCTGTATGTTTTTTTCCTTCCGAACAATTTAAAAAAAAAAAAAAAGTTTCTCTTGAAGATGATAAATTGCAGGTCGCAATTACGTAATAAAGAATATAGGTCACCCAGCTCGTTTAAGAGAAAATGAGGATTTATTTCGCTGTTGGGCTTAGCTTAAGGAGATCTCTTGATGTTGTGTACTGTATTGAGAGAAAAGAACGAGAAAAAACATGGCAACACAAACAGTGGTTTCTGTAATAAACACATACACCAATAGCAGTCTTTAATATTGCATGATGGATCTCATGCTGAGGTTTGTTTGGGTTCTGTGCTGGCTTCATATCAGTACAGGTCAGTGGATTCAAGCAATCCTTGTCAATCACATTAGGAGTAGGAAAGTGCATTCAATGTCTGGGTTTTTTGTTTGACTTGTGAAGTGATAAGTCTGAGATTGCAAGATGCCATTTGAAACACTGGTGTACATGTAATGTGAATTTGCTGTCCATGAGGGAACATAATGGCTTGGATTGTGGAGCAGTAATTCATTACTCACACAGCAAAATAGTGCCTACATTTTCTATGCTCCTTAACTTGAAAGAAGCCTTTATTCTTTCAAACAGCTAAATATTTGGGTCAACCTAATTTATTTTTGTTCTTATTGAGGGTCTACTGTCTTAAGTGAGACTCCACAGAAATAGTTTTCTCCATAACTACTCTTTAAATGGTAAGGGTCGGTGAAAACATTGATAAAGTCGGACCTAAACACTGTAAAGTAAACTTAATTATGGGAAACTACATGTACACAGGCACACAAGATAAATCAAATCAGTGGAATCCCTATTTCTTGAACCCTTAGTCTTTTAAACCTCCCGATAACTCGAACCAAAAGTCGATTCCCCTCCTCAGTCAAAAGCTGTAATTTTACCCCTGATTCCTCAAACTCTCTGATTTTTCGAACCAATTTTCTTTTCCCTTAGAGGTTCAAAAAATCCGGATTCCACTGTATATCCTATATTAATGATGTTCTTTAGTAATGCCATCATTAATTGACCACTGAGTTCGCGGTTTGCTCAAGATGGCTGGATGTTGGCCTCAACCTTTTTTGTGTGAATGTGGACCTCAACTGTATTTCAGTAGGGAAACAAGCAAAAAAGGCTAACTTGAGACCCAGTCATCCTACTTGACCTTATGCTTAGTGCTATAAATGTATCATTATAATACCTGCCAAGAGACATTAACGGCAGTGGAATTGACAACAGTCACATCAAAGATTGGAGCAGTACTTGGAACTGTAAAAAGGAATTACACCACACCTTTAGTAATCAGTGACAAATGTTTGAATTGATTCACCTCATCATTAAAATATCTAGGAATCATGCAGTGCCTGCGCATTTTAAGGGTGAAAGGTAGAACTTGTATAAAATTATTACAAACGTTAAATGAACGTTGAAACTGCATTGTGTATATCGAGCACCTTCTTCATCTGTGGTAGTATTCACTACAGGGCTCCCATCACTAATGCCAACTATGTTTCTTGCAAACACTTGAAAGTAGTATGGTGTCCAAGGTGAGAGGTTTCCAAGAGAAGCGCTTGTGCTGGACACCACACAGGAACTATCTGACAGGGATCCTTGACAGACAACATCTACAAACTCTTCATTATCTAGACTTCTCTTCATTGTGTAGTTCTGAATTGCACTGTTCCCATCAAAACCAGCAATCCAGGAAATATTCACTACTCGTGAGCTCTTTGAGACAACTACCACATTCACTGGTGGGTTTGGTTCCACTGTAAAGTTAATTAATATAAACACGTTTCAACAACAGTCCATGTACAATCAGAGTTCAACAGGTAACTATAGATTGACAAAGACTACATGTACATGTAAGCGGACCAAGTGAAAAAAAAAATAGTGTTTGATTAATTGAAGCACTATGAATCAGAATAAGCCTAATCAAGGAGGCTATATTCCTCCTGGCTATTAAACTGAACAAACAAATGAAACCAGTTTTAAGGGAGCAGGGATGGCGCAGTGGCAAGAGCATTTACCTGCCAAAAATGTGGCCCAAGTTAAATTCCGGCTCCGTGCCATAACTGAGTTGAGTTTGTTGTTGGTTCTCGCCTTGCTCCGATGGATTTTCTCCGGGTTCTCCGGTTTTCCTCTCTCCACAAAAACCAACACTCCAAATTCCAATTAGACCAGGATAGAGGACTGGCATGAAAACCAGCTAAGGCTGATGTGACTTCCTATCTAAATATTTGTTTATTTATTTATTTTTATTTGTTTTGTTTTTCAGTTTTACCAATGATATAAATTGAGAAATGCTAAATACAGTTTCATTAGATCCTGGCTGATTCTTCTCTTTCCTGTGAATTTCCTTCTGAGGGGTCAGATCTCTAAGGCCACTGAAAATTAATGGTGTAAAACAAAAAAAAAAGGAAATGCAGATGGCCAATTTAAAAAAAGTTAAGAGGGTTCTCGAATTTAGGAAGAACCATAAAAGCAAGGAGTGTTAAAAGCAACACAGAAACTGGAAATACCATCTAATTTTAAGTACAAGTTGCTTCTGCATAGTTATACTGACAGAAGTTATAAACCCACATCAATATAATACAGTTATAGCAAAACACACCTTGAATAACAACTGATGTTGTATCTGATGAGTTACCAACATCATTAATAACAAGACAGGCGTAATTCCCAGCATCTTGTGGTGTAGTTGCATTTATTAGCAGCTGTACTTGGCTTTCATTAAAAAATGGAATATCCACTTGTGAGTCTTTAATCTCCACACTAGCATTTCTTGCTATCGCAGTTCCATTTTTTTCCCACTGCACTTCAGACAATGGTGGCAAAGCATTATACTGACATGTCAGCAGTAACTGTCTTCCTTTAATCACAAACTGTACTTGAACACCAATAATCGTCACTTCTGGTACAACTGCAATTGTGAAATTGTTTCAGTTATTTGCAAAATTGTTTCAGATGATCAAAAATAATAGAAAGTGAAATGAAGTCAAAATATTAAATGAAGGGAATGAGGTGATCTACTGCATCTTAAAGCCTATCTGGCCGGGCCAACTGGGCAACTGGGACAGATAAATACATTTGCTGAAATTATTAATAACTCATCAGTCATGAGCCAAGATTAAAACATGTACAAGGAACAATATGTACTTTGAAATGTTTTCTTTAAACAGTTTTCTTTGTTTGTACGAGAGATTTTAAGACCCATTCCAATGGTGACACTGAAAAGAGCACATCACCTTCAACCCTTGTAAAATTGCGATCACAGCCTATTTTCCTTCAAGTTGGGGTGACATTTCCACAAAATTGTTGAACTGAAGGTTCCACCATTCCAACAAAGTAAAATGTCAGTCCACATAATCTGTTTGTACATCGTAATAAAAAAAATAAAAACACCAGGAAGTGATTTGCACTATATATGTATTCATGCACTAATTGGTTGGTTCTAGAAATCTCACTCATTCCTGACCATTTCTGACACATCAAACCCTCATATAAGATTACAGAACATAAACATTCCTCAAACTACTCTTTACTCATTCTCAGTGGCAGCAACACTGAGAATTATCAATGATGTTGTTGGTTTTGTTCTTGTGTTGTAGTTAGCCTTAAAATATGCATAGAAGTGACATTAACCAGGCTGTGATCTTGGTTGATAGAAACATGATGTGTATAGCACCAGTAGATGAAGTAATCAATTGAGTATCAGGTGAAAACAACACAATTAAGCACTCACAATGTACTGTCAGTGTTCCTGGATAAGAAGTAACATTATTTATACTGTTATTTGCCACACATCTGTACAGCCCTTGATCTGCTTGGTCAACACTGACTATTGTCAAAGTTGAATTATTTCCTGTAAAAGAGACATTTATCCTCTGATCTGCTCTATTTACTGCTTCTCCATCTTTTGTCCATCTCACGTCTGGTAAAGGATTTCCATAAACTTGGCATTGCAATTTAACATTCTGACCCTCTATCACCGTTGAATTCTCTGGATTGCTGATGAATTCAGGTTGAACTAGAAAAAAGCATCCAAATGACTTAGATGTGTAAATGTTCTTTGTTATAATTATATGCTACATGATCAAAATATACATGTGTGAAGCTCTTCTATATCACACTATAAAATAAGTGATGTCATATACAACGTAATAACACTTGTTCTAAAAGAATTTCTTATTGGCAAAAGCAATTCTAATATTGCTAATCACATGGAAATTTCGGATACCATTTTGAGCTAATTACAAAGAAACATAATATTTTTCACACTTTTTTAACAGAGGGTGTCTGGCAATAGTTTCCAGCACTTTTCCAACAGCTACAGTATACCGACCTACCACTCTTTATCAAGTAATGCAACAATATTGGTATCACACAAATGCCCAGCCATTGGTGAACCAATAGTGGTGATCTTTCCAGCATAATAACATAACCATAGCCACAGTACAACATGTTACATCTGTTTAATTAAAATGGGGTTCATTATACCGAGGTTCTGTTCAATAAATTTTACTCTGAATAACTATGGCCTGATTGTTTGTTAATATACGACCCACACAGCACTGTGTGCTATTTCCTGAAAAAACTATAAGAAATCAAAGGCCTCACACAACCACAACTTCAAACAATCACAAGTACATCCAAATTTTATTTTGTCATCCTGTTTTCTTTATTGTTTGATTTATCAATCACAAGTACATCGGATTTCTATTTTGTCATCTTGTTTTCTATATTGTGTGATTCATTGCTTCCTTCGAATAAATCTTTGGTTGATCTTACTTGGTTTCTCTGGAATTTACTCAATTGCTGTGCATTCCAGAGTATTTCAAGCTCCTGGGTTTGCTCTTACTCTAAACTACACAAGGCTTCGATCCTGGAAAGTCAAATCAGATTCCTAGATTTTTCTTATGTTATGGTAGTATTTAGTTTTTCGGGACTTCAGTATTTTCAACCCTTTATCAAAAGGGTTTCCTAAAAGAGATTGAAACGCAGTTCTGAATTACATATCTTCCATTCAGGAACGTTTACACGGCTGATTTAAGACAATTTTGGCTTAAATCTGTTGTTTATTGCTTTATTTCTACTGATATATCAGAGGAATCAAAAACCAGTCAGCGAGAATAAATTCTGGGTAATTCGCGTATTGCTTCAAAGTTTAGACTATGCCCTCATGCTGGCCTGTGTGTAGGCTACTCTGATGATAAAAGTAAAATGTAAAGTAAACAAAATGCAAGCGTTACACTTGCAGTAGTATTACGAATGCAGTTTGATCTGACCTGAAGTCCTGATCTGACCCATGGTGGTATATATATCTAAGCAAATTCGCAAACACTGCCCGCTAGGTTTTTGCCTGGATTCGCCCGAATCCAGGCTAAGCTAGCGACCTTAAACCCAGGGGGAACTCCGTCAAGGCTAGGCTGGGCACATGGCCCAATGACTGGCCTATCTGCTGGTGGCTTGCTGGGGGCCAGCTGTCAAAAGCAGGGGGGAAGGGAGGATGTCTTTCACTGACACCTCCAACTAGCTAGAACTTGAGTTTTCAGTGTTAAATAAGCTTGATGTTGACTGTGTTTCTGGGTATTTTACCCAGTTGTTTGACCTTGTTTGAGGCTTCTGTGTTGACATGGCACCCTGCTGGAGTGGTCCATGCCACATGCATGCGTGATTGGCCAATCTCCTAGCCAGGGGGGTGGTCAGAGGACTTCTAGCCGCTGGGACTGTCTTTGAGTCGATGCGGGCATGTTTTTGCGAATTCGGTTAGATATACAGTGAGATATTGATCCCGAACCTAACAATTAATTTTTGTGAGTTATACCCCTTTTTGCTTATTCGCAGAAAATGGGCTTTAGAGGTTACTTGTTAATCCACTCATCGTCATCTTTAGATTTTTCTGCGTAACTGAACGTTTTAAGCCTGTTATTTGTTGTCAAGCAAGCGAGTTGCATGAACAGAGGGCTTGGGCACTAACAAAATAAAATGCTATAACAGCCTGTCACAAATAGCTACAAATGCCGAATCAGGATCATAAATGTAAAATAAACGGAATACAAGTGTTACACTTCCATATCATTCCGTATCTGGCATGATGCCCTGATCTGACCCATGTTGATACATACATAAAGTTAGATATTGATCATAATATTAACAATTAATTTTTGTGATTTATACCCGTTCGTTTATTTGCAGAAAATATGCATTAGTTGTTAGTTTTTAATCCGCTCATTGTGATCTTTAGATTTGTCTGCGGGACAAAAACCCATCACTTGAACGTTTCAGCCTGTCATTTGTTGCCAAAATTGATTAAATTGCGGGTGAGTTGTGTGCATCGTGGGCTCGGACACAAAACAAAACAATAAAAACAGTACGTCACAAATGCCAATCACACATGCTAGTCCCCATTGGAAAAACGAATACTGGTAGATAGTGTCTTGAATCTGTACAGCGTGGTTGCCTCTCGTACAGTAAATTCAATGGTTTATGCCTGTCTTTCAAAAAACAAAATTGATTGTAGCCCAAGAGTTTCCACAACTGCCCTTCACAGGAATCTTACATGTACATAAGGAATGCAAAGAACGGTTTACACAGGAATTTCTTACACAGGAATTTAACGATGGCCAACATATACCTTATATCCATGTGACGTGGACACGAGGCAAAAAAGGTCTGGTATACAGTACCGCTCAAAAGTAAGTTACCACCTCTCGTCTCGTTTCTCGCGAGACGAGTCTCGTTTCTCTCGAGACGTTTCTCGTTTCTCTCGAGAATCACTGAAGCGTTTAGTATGGCGTATATTACGCGTAAGAAACCGGTTACGGGTAACGATTGCCGCTCTGCAGTTCGTTGTCAAATCGATGGGACCGTCCAACATAAAATATGCATCGATCGTTTGCTCGATTCATATCGAACAAAGGTAATATCGAACATCGAACGTAACTACAAGTAGAGTTACATGCGTTTCAATTCGTACGATCACGGGGGCAAAGAGTTGATTTTGCGAATCTTGCTCACTCTGAATGATTCAGTTACCTACATTTGCTCGCTCTGCAATAACCGCTAACTCAAACAAACATTTAATTTTGCATAGGAGAAAAACGTTCCGGCTTTCGGCATGCGCCAGCGAGTCAATTGTGAATGGGAGTCATGAAAGCGTCACGGAAATTGTTGAAAAAATGATATCTCCGGTTCTATTTGGCATAAATCGTTCATTCAAACGCTGAAATACGATATCTTTGAAGACAGGAGTTTTTATCAAGGTTTCTGAGATGCGCCGTAAACATTACATGTAGTTTTAAATTTTTCTGCCAGCGCGAGTTTTGTCTAGCGGCACGCGTCGACAAGTCGACAACATACAGTAATGAACTTTTATCGTTCTCCAAAACGTCAAGGCAAACACTAAAAATATATTTCCAGTTCTATTTGGCATAAATCGTTTATTCAAACGGCAAAATACTATATCTTTGAAGACAGGAGTTTCTAATAATGTTTATGTGATGCGACGTTTACAGTAACTCAATGTTTTTGCAAGGGAAAGTTCTGTCTAGCGGCAGTCGATTTAATACGCAAATGAAGTTTGTTTTGCAAAGCGTCGCGGCAACAACATCGCCGGTTCTATTTAATATAAATCGTTTTTTTCCAATGGCACAATACACTCTCTTTAATAGATAGAATTTTTGTTGCTCGACAACGAAGATCTCGAGCGGTATGTGAATAAACATTTTATATATCGGTCGATACAGCGGTCTAGGCCTTCCATAAGATACATGATCCGACTTCTGAACACTGAAACACACTTTTATTACCACATTTGCACATAACTATTATTATCATTGGCCAGCTAGTCTAAGAGTCGTGATCTTTTCTAAATTACATTCATGACAACAGAAACTTTCTCTTCGAACGGCAATACTGTACTTGAGCGCGCTCAAATCCACGAAACTATGTTGTTATCTCTCAATCTTTCTTATATGAACTTGAACACGTGAGAATCTCCGATTTTAAGACTGATGAATAAAAAGTTAGTCGAGGTTTCATGATCAAAACGTGGTTTAGCATTTTTACGAGTATGAATAAAAAGTTAGTCGAGGTTTCATGATCAAAGCGTGGTTTAACATGTTTAAGAGTATGAATAAAAAGTTAGTTGAGGTTTCATGATCAAAGCGTGGTTTAGCATGTTTACGTCAAGTCGGATTTCATGTGCAAAGCGAGCGTTCACAAGTTCGAATAAATTAGTTATTCGAATGTAAAGTGAAGTGAAGTATGATCAAAGCGTGGCGTGCTCGCAACTTTTGAATAAAAAGTTCGAGGCTTACATGTATGTGCAAAGCGTGTGTTCGCAAGTTTGAATATTAAATTATTCGACGGAACACTTAGCGTCGTTTCGTATGTTCGCAATCTTTGGATAAAAAGTTCGTCGAGTTTCCCGACAAATCAGTTGGGAGCGATAGTTGGCAAAACATAGGCGGCGCTGCTGTGTTGACTTGGTGATCTCGATCGCTGCTTTAACTTCCCACACGTAGATCGGGTGACAAAACTCCACAACTTTTATCGTGAATGTATTTACAAAAACTAAACGTTAAGCAAGTCTGGCTGGAATAAAAAAAGGTTTGGCCGATGTATATGAAACAATACTGGACGCTTGAGAATTTATAATAAACACATGGTACACACGCATTGCTGATGAGAATGAAAATCGTGTCTACCACGCTAATCGATACGATACGATACAGACGTCTTATTAACAAAACAGGTTTCGAATACCGACGAATGCGTAGCATTGGTACTTCCAGTGCACTCGCGAGAAACGAGACTCGTCTCGTTTCTCTCGAGACGAGTCTCGCGAGAAACGAGACGCGTCTCGCGAGACGGTGGTAACTTACTTTTGAGCGGTACTGTAAGGGCCATATCGCAAAAATGGTACAGCCCTAGCTACAAGTTAATGACAAAAACAATCAAGTTTCTTTTCTTCAAATGAGCAATGAAAGTGAACATTCTGGTAGTGAGTTTTACTTCTCATTATTTGTTACAGTATTAATACTGTGCAACTAAAGGGACAGAGTAATTTCAGTCGCTCGATATGAAATGAGACAGGAGTCTTGCACTGTTAAATGAGGCCCCTTCTGTCACACAGAGCCTGATCTAATTTAGCTGTTCTGCATGACACCTCGTTAGCAGTCAAATGATACAGCCTTATCATAAATGTTTTGTTAAATGGAAATCAAGCCAAATGTGGTCGCCAAAAAGTATCAATAAGATTTTTCCTTCACAGCAAAACACAAAAATGCGTAGTTTTTGAAGATATTTCTTTGCATGAAAATATTCCTACTCCTGAACGATCGTAAGAGTCAGACTCCAAGTGTGAAGGCATAGAAGAACACGTAGCTTACAATTTAGTTGAAATTGAGTTTTCGTCAAATAGATTTCGGACCCTGCAAGCAGTAACGAACTGACTCAGTTGGACATCTGTTAGCTGACTGTTGGTTTCTACATCTACGTCAACATTTATTAAGTCAGAAGAAACTACAGCTGTATATGCAGTTATCACGCTAACTTTTACATAAAAATTGTAAAGTAGTGCCAGTTAACATCTATTGTAATAGAAAACTAAAAAAATATGTAAATTAAACAACAACAATAATAATAATGATAAAAATAAATAAGTAATTGTTCAATTTGGACTTAAAAATTTGTAAATATTCTGAGGTTACAACATCAGAGAGGCGACTATTCCATTCCCTGACTGTTCTGTTGGCGAACTGACTTGGTTGACAGACAGCTGACAGTGTAGAGCAATGTTTCTTTAATACATGTATTAGCTACAAACACTTTGAAACTGCGGGCACCATAATGGGAAACTATCCATGAGATAATAATGCGCTAACTACAAATAAAATAACCCAAACTTATGCTTACAAGGAAGTATTACGAATTCCATCAGTTGCAATGTTTAATTTTGATTAGTTACATGTAGAAACATATAAACAACAGCAAAATATCGACTGGATCTATCGGTTTTAAAAAAGAAATGACATAATGACAGCTGTGTAATTGAAGCTACGACAATCACAGACGAATCGAGAAGTGTCGGGCTTCGGAGAGAAGTATTTTACGGAGAATGCGACCACAGAAGGCGATGAAAGTTCCGATTAATGCTCGTTTATTTCTGCACAACGTATGTTGACTCTCGTAAACTGAAAATAATGATTGTATAACTAAATAAACTAATGTGAACGTACAAAGGCAAAAATTACACTAACTATAACCGAAAATAAGGTATAAATAAAGAAACTAAAACGATTTTAAAGGTTAAACTTGCATGCTGAATTCATATTTGGGGGTGGAACCCGCTAGTTACATAACAACAATACTACAAGAAAATACATGTTCCGCACGAAAAACGACAGAAAAATCTAACAAAATATGCAAGGTATAAATGCTGAACAATAATTTCTCACAGCTAGGGACCAATACACTTGAAATAAATGCACGAAATCCTAGCATTTGCCACGCTGGAATGCTCCTAACCTAAACACGTGGTCCCTCGATAAACTTACTAAAAGCTTAAGAGTCACTGACTGGAAATATCGAGAATGGCTGGCCAGGTTGGAAAAATCGAAAATCCTGAAACTTTGCCTAAAGAACACTTTTAGGGAGCCACTTTCGAAAATATTATTCCGATTTTCTTAGAATTTAAAGTCTTCGAGAAATTCGCAAAAAACGAAAATATAGCTTTTTGCCTCATTAAATATGCAAGAAATATCTGGAAAATTGACAAAGTTCTCGGTATTCGCATTGAAACAATTTACAAAACTAGAACTCGGGGTAAACTTAGCATAAGAGCTTTACTTTTCTTCTTTCTAACAATAGGAAGTTTTAAATTTTTCAAGCATTTTGAAGGATTCCGTCGGCCGTTGAAGAATTGCCTTCTAAAGCCCCTATGAAAACGGCAAAAATTGCGTAGTTTTACGGGCTTAAAACACATCTTGGTATGTCCGATATGGAACTAAAACAAGTACTGTGCAAAAGAGTGTTGCTTCTACTATAATAATCTGGAAAAAAATTTCTGGGCAATCGAGGTTCACACAGGTAAAATGCAAAAGTTCGCGACAGTCTCTTCTCAAATTTGCATAATGCGGTATGTTCAGAGAACTGTATTGTTGAGCACTCTAGTCTGTTTTTGTTCCATTTGTGGGCCTTGCTTTGTGGGAAATATACAAAAAGAGAGTTGATCCATGTCGTTATTACAACATTGTTTCATTATTTCACGCAAGGTACATAAAACTACAGACAAAGCCCAAAATATAAGTTCAAAGACGCTACATGTATTACGTGACTGGCGTCACGTCATATTTATTTTCAGTTAGCTCCAATTGGAATTACTAGATTATTGAGGTTTAGACACTTGCTTATTTAATATAAAGTTTTCAATATGCTTAGTTTATCCCATGTTCTAGTCTTGTAAATTGTTTCAATGCGAATATCGAGAACTTCGACTCAAGCGCGGCAGTAGCACGACGTTTGACTGACGATGCATTCACTCAGTTCGGCAGGCTGAATTAAAGTCGGCGCGAATACTTATAGCACGGCAGGCCTAATGCCGTTCCGCAGAAGGAGGAAAAGAAGACGAAAAAAGTCTGGTTGACTACAGAATTACCAAGAATTCACAAAGCTACAACCTCGTACCAAATCTGTAGGAAGCTTTTCATGTTTACATAGTTTTAACCTTTCCGCTGCGTGCACTTCCTTCCCACACACCGGGAGGCTTGTGTAGAAGCGCAGGTCAGTCAGTACTAAGGCCGTGATATATCATAGAGGGCTCAGAAAGATGTATCAAGCTCACAATACCTTCAAAATATATTGCTGTAAATGCACTAAAAGTACCTGTCATTTTATAGTTCATCCACTAGGTTGATTTTCTTAAGAACTACACCATGGAGAATGTCAAAAATACCATTTCCGAGCCCCTAGACTTGAAAAGGTTTTTTTGGGGGAGGTTGCCCCTAGACCCCTCTACAAACTTGCGCCGGCACCGCTCGTTTTCAAGCCCCGCACCTTCCCCCCCCCCCCCCCCCTCTTTCTTTCACTTGAAAAAAGACTCCGCCGTCCCTGTGAATTAATATCCTGCTGCATCAGCTGCAGTTGCTTTCTAGCATTTAAAAAGGTCTTCAACAAAGCAAACTTCTTCTGATCTTCTGCGCGAATGAATTAAATTCGACGTTTGAACTAGGCCGAATTCCAACCGAGATCAGATCGCAGGACAGACATCAAGCAGTCTTACTCTATTTTTCAAGAAAACCTGCTTCCTTGGTCTAGCTGGATCACGTTAATAAAACCTCTTCGTTTCATTTAGTGCTTCTAATTAATCCGTTTCCCATGAAGATCAAAATAGACACACAATGGTTAAAAAATACTTTAAAAGACCAGTCTCCTTTCGAATATTTGCAGACTAATTGAGTGTATATAAACGGGAAAGACAAACCCTGCTATGTCTCTATTATAAGCAAGTGTCTAAGGCCCACTTCAGACGTCGTGCTTTTGCCGTGCCGAACTAAATTCAAGAATTACGTTTGACAAAAGCACGGCAGAAGCACGGCGTCTGAATCAAACTTTTGAATTAAGTTCGGCAAGCAATTAAGTTCGACAAGCTCTGCCGTGCTACACGACTCTGGCACGGCAGTGACTCAAACGTCGTGCTTCTGCCGCGCTAAACAAAATTCATAAATTATATTTATGTATTTTGGGGAGATTGCGTTCCCACGGGGAGTTAGGAGCAGAATTGTTACGAGGCATCAGTATATCCCGAATTTGGTTCGACTGTGGCACGACGTCTGAATGAGAGTTGTTTTCCTGCCGTGCTACAGTCAAACCTACTTGTATTTAGTTCGGCACGACAGAAGCACGACGTCTAAACTGGGCCTAAACTTCAATAATCTAGTAATTCCAATTGGAGCTAACTGAAAATAAATATTACGTGACACCAGTCACGTAATACATGTAGCATCTTTGAACTTATATTTTGGGCTTTGTCTGTAGTTTTATGTACCTTGCGTGAAATAATGAAACAATGTTGTAATAACGACATGGATCAACTCTCTTTTTGTATATTTCCCACAAAGCAAGACCCACAAATGGAACAAAAACAGACTAGAGTGCTCAACAATACAGTTCTTTGAACATACCGCATTATGCAAATTTGAGAAGAGACTGTCGCGAACTTTTGCATTTTACCTGTGTGAACCTCGATTGCCCAGAAATTTTTTCCATATTATTATAGTAGAAGCAACACTCTTTTGCACAGTACTTGTTTTAGTTCCATATCGGACATACCAAGATGCGTTTTAAGCCCGTAAAACTACGCAATTTTTGCCGTTTTCATAGGGGCTTTAGAAGGCAATTCTTCAACGGCCGACGGAATCCTTCAAAATGCTTGAAAAATTTAAAACTTCCTATTGTTAGAAAGAAGAAAAGTAAAGCTCTTATGCTAAGTTTACCCCGAGTTCTAGTTTTGTAAATTGTTTCAATGCGAATACCGAGAACTTTGTCAATTTTCCAGATATTTCTTGCATATTTAATGAGGCAAAAAGCTATATTTTCGTTTTTTGCGAATTTCTCGAAGACTTTAAATTCTAAGAAAATCGGAATAATATTTTCGAAAGTGGCTCCCTAAAAGTGTTCTTTAGGCAAAGTTTCAGGATTTTCGATTTTTCCAACCTGGCCAGCCATTCTCGATATTTCCAGTCAGTGACTCTTAATAATCGATGAAAAGCGAACCTAATGGAATATAACTAAAATAAACAAAACATTAAAACACTTACATATCTTTTCCGCGCAGTAATGCCTCTAGCTGGCTTATAAAGGTCCTTAAAATTCGACGATGATTCCTACAACAACATAACACCGACGATCCTCTAACAGAAGTGCGACAACTAAGCAAGAACGTGACATGTCCCAAGAGTCATAGCGTGGCGAAATAGATAAATGAAAGAAAAACAAAAGAAGCACCGGAAATGAAAGGAAAACTAAATACAAAACCGTTGTCACAGTGATATGTGTATCCCCGTGATATGTGTATCCCCGCACACATAACACTAGTGATATGTGTATCCCCTCCAAAATGGCGACCAGTGATATGTGTATCCCCCACTCCCCTCCCCTCTACTTTAAAAAGCAATATCCTCCTTGAAAGCGCTCTCGTCGTCCGGTCGCTTACTGGACGAACGACTAACCCAAACAGGCTTAAAACACAAATCTCAATTTTTGTAGTTGAAAAAGTTTACGTATCTGCTGCTGGAATTGTGTTCTTGATCCTAACTGGTTTTCTGCGAGCAGGATGTAATGAATTTAAAGTTGAACACCAAATGGATCTAGGTATATTTCAATTTGAGTTTCACGACACCGGATTTCTAGGACGATGTTAATTGCGCGGTGCATTCCCACCCTTCGAGTAACGCATATTCTCCACTGTTCATCGCCTTGTTTGCATCTGAATTAATCGTGGAGTGAAACACATATCACTGCTTCGACCCGCTCGCCATAAAATGATTAGTGGCACTCGTGTATCCCCTGCACCCGCTTTTCAGTTCGACTTCTTGTAAGATATGTTGTCTCAAGCTGTATACATTGCTATACTGCGAATATTGCTAGCACGTTTCATAATATTCGACGTTTATTCTTCGGCAGTTAACCTAGATAACGGCTGTCTTCAGGGGATACACATATCACTGCGCCATGTAATAATTAGTGATATGTGTATCCCCTGCATGCGGTCGGCGACGGTGTACAACCGACGTCAGTGAAACTCCAGAAATCCCAAGCTATGAATAAATGCCGGGTGTGAATATTTCTAGCAAGCCAGTTTTGACAATGCAAATGTTATGGGCAATTTTTCTTCTTGGGTAGAAAGCCAATATAACAGCTGTGTCCATGGGGATACACATATCACTAGTTCATGAAATAATCAGTGATATGTGTATCCCTTATTATCCCGTGCACGCGTGCACGCGTTTTTGGTGGAATTATCGAGTTTCAAACTTCAGTGAACCCAAGCCGTGTAAAAACGTCGGGTGCTAATATTGCCTGCAGTTTTGGCAAGGTTGATGCGCTATATTATAACAGTTGTGTTTCTGGGGATACACATATCACTGCGCCATGAAATAATTAGTGATATGTGTATCCCCTGCACGCGATTTCAGTTTAGATATTTAGACATTCGAGTTGCAAACTCCGCAAAACTCAACCTGGGTATAAACGTCGTAGCGAGTAAGCAGCCAGCACGTTTCGGGCCATTTTCTTCGATCAGGTAGATAGCCAATCTAACGGCTGTGTTTAGGGGATACACACTGAGATCACTGCGCCATGAAATAATTAGTGATATGTGTATCCGCTGTTCGAAGTTTTAGTCTGATATACAATCGCGTCGGTTGGAACTCAACCAAACTCAAGAAATCCTAATCTGCTCCGTTGGGCGCGGATTCATTTCTGGTTTCTTCTACTCTTTACAGCGCTCGTTGGAACCTCGCAACCGAGTCGCTATTTTGTTCGTTGAATGCCCAGGCGCGTATCAGTGTTTTGTGTATCCCCACGGGGGATACACATATCACTAGTGATATGTGTGCGGGGATACACATATCACGGGGATACACATATCACTGTGACAGGGGCAACTAATAAGCAACACGTTTATCAGTTTCTATTTTGGCGGTTCTGGTTCGAAGCCATTTTTTTAGTACGTGAAAACAGAAGTATGTAATATCGAAAAATCGATCTTGAACAACCGGCTGAAGCAATCTACATGTATCGTTCTACATGTACGTATAGCAAGGTAACTTTCTTTCAGAAGATGTGGAGCGCTTGTTTTCAAATACGAAATATTTGTTACCTTCTTGAGCGGACGAATAGGATACCAACAACAAGAAGAATGGAACCCAGCGGAGAAGAAGTTGTCTGGAGGTGCTAGTTTTGACAAGAAGTTCGTCCATATCTTGGAAGCATAGTATGGTTAAACGAGAGAAGTTAAGGCCGATTTCAGTGCAGCGTATAGATCCGGGTTTTTGAAACATGATTCGGCCGTACATGATTCGCCCGTCATGATTCGACCATAATCACGTGATTCTGACAAGAAGCACCTGTACGTGGTATGGAAAATGGAGGATAGTTGCGAGATCGTGGAAACGGACAGCAAAACTCTTCCATAATAAGCGGGAGGCAGAGCCTGCGTTATGTACAAATAAAGGATGATAAAGCAGAAGGTGTCCCTACGAACTGCTTTCTACCAGATGAAGAACCTTGAGCGTTTGGTAAAAGGCAATTCGAGGTTCGGCGGTAGAACTGATATTTCTCGCGGTTGTCGATGTCATAGCCGACAAAATATAATTTGTGAACAAAAGCTCGCTGAGGCTCGCATTCTGTCACTAACAGGCCCGATAGGAGACGATGGTGTGTTAGCAGCGTCGCTGGAATTTTGGAACACCGATTACGCCAGAAGAATGGCAAAAAGTACGGCCACCACAAAGTTACCCTGCGACTGGCACAAAAAGGGTATTTAAAATAGCAACATTTGACTAAAGAAACACATTCTGCTAGTATTTTTCGATGGCTAATTATATTTTCTTTTGATGTATATTCTTGTTGAATGTTTTTTTTTTCTATTTACATTATATCGCTCTAATTATTTACACTATTTCAATTACAATATCTAAACGACTTACATTACTAACAAATACAGTTAAACGACTTACACAACTAAGAAATACAGTGACGACAAGGGGCAAAGAAAAAAAGAAGAAAAATAGCTAGTTATTATTACAGCTTGAGGTTGTAGTATAGAAAAAAAAAAACAGACCAAAGGCATGTGGTACATTAAAGGTAAAATGAGTTATGCATCTGACAGGAGATTAGGAATAGACTAATGGGTAGGAGAGAGATACCGATAGGGATAGAAGATATAATCTGAAATATTAATTAAATCCTCATATATCCTGTAAGAGGTTTCCATTTCTTTGTGTCTCCACTTTTTGTTTCTATTTCATACCTTGATTTTAGTGTGCATATGAAATGCGTGAGATTTGGATGATCATCCTTTGTTTTAGCGAGCCATATGTGATATCGTGTTAGGAGAAAGCAGTAATTGATAAGAAGCGCAAATTGAAAGATATCTGGCCTCAGACCCAAATCAGTAATATTTGTCAAAGCATAATCTCTAGGGAGGAAATTTAAGTTTTTCAGCCATTCAGTAAGTTTATTCCAAAAGTGAGATGTTTGGCGACATGACCAAAAAAGGATGAATTATTGATTGTTGAATTTTTAGCATCATGAATATTAGTTTATATTGCCAAGCGTAGATTAAATTTGCATCGCTTCGGCGGAGCAAATATTCAATATGTGTTCAATATTCTTTTCTTTCAAGTTTCAACACAACGAGTCGAGAATGTGTCACGCCTTCCTGTCAAGAAATGTTTGCACTCATTATTGCAAGCGACAATTTCTGTCATCGCATGCACGTGTGCTAGTGTTCATTTTCGTCTCCTGTGATGAATTCAGTGAAAATACCGCTGAATCTAATCGCTGTTAAGAGGCTGTCTCTGTAAGAACCGACCACTGATTTTACATCAAAAATTCGATTTTTTTCATAAGCTGGGATTTCGAAGCCCTTACCTAGTCAATCACTTGATTAAAAATTCTATTTGAATTTTTCTGGGATTGATTGAAGTTTGGTCCGCTCGACACAAGTTGCGTGCCTGCCGAAACCGGAAAAATAGGACATATTGCCGGCGCTCTAAAAAAATTAACAGTCGCTCAAAAGTCCCAGTTCTTTTTTTCAACTATAGATATATCATAGCATTTTGTTTAGCCATGTTGCAATTATAATTCAATGTTGTTCCTTCAACGGTTAAAAGAAGATTTTCTACCAGTTAAATCGATTTTTGAACCTAACACGAAAATCGCTGTACTTTGAAGGCCCGTTTTAAAAATGTGGCACCTGTTTGAAACTGCTAAACTACATGAATAGAAAGTATAAATGTCCCTTAATTTAAGACAGCAATAAAATTTGTCTGCCCAGTAGGTTTCCAAAACTAACGACCGCTTAAAGTTCAGGATATTTTGAAAATATTCCAGTGAGTAACTAACATACTCGCCTTACGTAAATCTCTTACCTGGCTTCAAGATTGAAGTTTTGGTCCTTTGTAGCGATCCTTGAAACCCAACTGTTCCCAACAGGTGTTTTAGGTCCCAATCTGATGTGATACTTAAGGGAAGATTGGGAATTACAACACCTGTTGTAAACACAAAATGGCCGTAATATATATCAATCCTTCCTTGGATTCCCGGATCACCGTTTACTGTTCATACATGTATGTGTGCCGAGAGTTGTCCGAAAGAGTGCTTCTACAAACCTTTCAAGAGGACTCTAAATGATTAAACCGGCTTCGAGGTTAACAATGGTTAGTAATCAGACAAAGAACATCGAATTATGTGACCGTCACGCTCGACACAGATGAGGAACGTATAAATGTACCTTGTATACAAACCTACAGCTGGAAGGAAAAGCTGGCAGTCTTAATGCTACCTAGGTTTCAAGGATCGCTACAAAGGACCAAAACTTTAATTTTGAAGCCAGGTAAGCCTCCCGTGTTGTGTGAGTACCGTTATTGTGGCCAAAGTCAAGAGAAAGCAACAGCAATGAAATGTCTTGCGTTCGGAAAAGTCTGTAATAACTGCAAGAAAGAAAACCATTTTGCCGCGAAATGTGCAGCAGAAAAGAATCATCGCAAGAAGAAAACAAATATTGGCCGGAAGTCACGAGGAAAATTTGTCAATCAGCTGAAAGAAAGTAAAGATAAAATCCTGGTAGTCTCTCACACTCAAGAAAAAGTTAACATCTTTACACTGGTACTTCAATCCAAAGTCCTGACTACAATGAACGTCGCAGATAAGCTAATTAAAATGCTCATCGACTCCGGGGCACCTTTAAAGGTGTTGCCCATCAAGTTTCTTTCCGAGGGATCGAACCTCAGGAGTCAAAATCGTAAATGGTGACTTCACCCCGCTGCATTGATTGGAAACAGCCCAAGAAATAAAGCTTTTGACTGGACAAAGTGAGAACATTCTAAGCTTCGAGGATGACACCTCCCGACTGGCACGAGAGACAAACTTCTGAAGAGCAAGGAGGGACCCACAGCTACAAGAATCGAGAATCTTACAAGAATCTCATGCAAATAATCATGATTCGCTAGAGATTCAAAGTCTGTTAAGACATCTAGGAAGAACTTTCTGTATTCCTGATTTACGACTGCAGATTCACGACTGGCCATGAAGTCAACACTTCTTATATAGCTTCAGGGCCCTTAAACAGCGACTTATAACAAAACCAAAGCATTTTCTTTAGGTGTCCATCAATGGAAATATGTGTTTTAGGTATTGGCAGTTAAAAGGGGGTTTTTCGAAGAGAAAATTATCAAAATCGTTTGTGATGACTTTTAATTAATCCATACTGGATTGATTCAGCATGGATTCAAAGTTTAACGAGGAACTTGTCGAATTTAGCCTGTATTGCTCTTCTGCTGTTTGGTTTATTGAAGAGACTTGGTCACCCCTTGCAGGAAATTTTAAAATTACGCGTGCCACGCTTGCAAAGTAGGGTCACTCTCTTTCCACAAACACTCAATCTCGTTTTCTTCCACAATACCCTACAATGTAAATGACAGTCTCAAAACGTTCTCCGTGTAAAACATGTCCAATTTGTTTAAAACCCTTGATTGCCACTCATCCGCAAACACTCAACGAAAAATTAGGATTTTGTCTCGTGAAGGATTGAATGTCCCTAATGTCATCTGTATTATGAAGCCCATTGGTCACCTGTCACATGGCATTTCCAGTTTTTTATGTCTAACCAGCGTGTTTCTAGCACGGATCAGTTTCTCGCATATTTTACTGATGCACACGGATATCTGTACAGTTTCCATCTAATAATAGCCATGGGGTGTCTTGAGTCATGAGGTGACTAAATTTCAGTAGTTTGCACAAACAACGTTTACATAGAAAGGTCGAGCAAGCATTTAAGTGGCACGCATGGTGGAACTAGTGAGAGCCGCGGTGGCCTCATGGGGAAGACTTTAAAATGAATAAATCTCATGCCAATGTGGTAAGCTTTGATGAGAACGTGATTTATTCGTCGATCTTAATAAACTTATACGAGCGAAACGAACAATTTTTAATGAACGAAACAGCTATTGATCATGAAAACAGGACAAACATCGGCACCATTATATAATATTGTAATTTCATTTTAAAATTTAGCAACATCTAAATCTGAAGTTGGCGGGTCTGGCCAGCCGAAATATTGTTTTAAATATGCTACGTTGTGTCAGCCTTGCAGTAGTCTTTGACTTATTATCATTTTACCTTTCAAGTTTGGCTGATTAGATCTCCTGTGAGATCTAACGTTCAATAAAGCAGGATTTTCGTTCACGGCTTTGCAGTTTATAGCACGTCAGTTTTTTTTCTGTGTTGAGTTGTCTACGTTCAACCGTCATCGAGTTAAGTTTAGATTAAAGTGGTGTTCTCTATACTTGTCTTGCGACGGTTTATTTTAGTACATTGATCTGATCTGTGAGTGGGATGTCAAATGCACATAAACTTGGAAAGAGATTCCCAAATACTTGATTTTAATGAGCTTAAATGATTTTTACCCTGTCTTTTGTTTACATTTTTGCTTCCTGATTGAAAAGATAACAAGGGGAAACAAACCCCCTGTGAGCTTGTTGGAACACCTATTTATGGGTTGACAGATTTTTTGGATCAACACTGAAATGCTTGCAAAAGAGGGTACTTATTTTGATGTATTTTACGTGCAATATATAAAGAGACAAGCGGTTCCAAATTGGAAAAGAAGTGCTGTCTCATAAGAAACCTTACCTATAGCCTTGAATGAGCTGCAATGAGAAAGGTCTGTAAGCTCGTGCGAAAAGAAAAAAAAGTTCTTGAATACATGCTAATTTTCCAAGCAGGCAGACAAACATCAACATCAAGATCTGGGTGGGGGGAGTACTCTATAATTTTTTGGGTAGGAGGGTCCTCTGTGACCCAACAACCCTTTACCAGTCCATGTTCAGCTGCTATGTTACTACCCTAGCTATTGTGGACGTATGTGTTTGTAATACCGGTATGTGTACATGTGCAACAAAAGCCAACAAAAACGCCTACACTTTGTAAGGTAAGTGCGACCTTGCGTGGTACGAACACGGCTTGTTTTAACAGCCTTTAATAATGCACGAAGTGTGTACCAGGCTTCAGATAATTGGCGAAACACTGACCTTAACGTTTATTTGTATTGGCCAGATTTTTTAGCCCTACCACTTTAAAATGGTCTCCGCGGTCCCTGTCTTTATGACCGAGGAGAAGAAAACCATCTCTAATTTCAGTGGCTAAAGCCTGGTTCACAATTGTGAGATAAGCAGTGAATAAGCATAAGCGGCAGCACAAGAAAATGGAAAATGCTTCTTTGCCTTGTGCTTAATTATGCTTGATCTTATTTCAATAGTGTTGTGCTTATCTCACAAGTGTGTGCCAGGCTTTAGGGTCTCGATATATCTGGAACCGACTATCAATTACATGTACCGCCGCAAATCCTTTATCAATATTCAATATGGTCTAGATATGTCTATATTCAAGAACTTAAAGAGGCCAAATTAACACAACCGAACGTACTGTAAATCTTTTTCGACAGTGTCTACACTACTTCGAGATCAGACACAAATAACCTCAAGTACTTTTAACACACAAATAACAACAAATAATAACAATTATAATCCATCAAATATTTTCGCTCGCGCGCAATTGGTCTAAACACGTCACGTGACCGAATATTCCTCAGCTGAAAATGGGGAATATCCGAGAATATTCCACAATTTTCACTAAAACTGCGCGTGTTGCGGGAAAGATTTGAAGGATAATAAACGCAATAGCCTCCATTTTAAGCGAAAATATCCTCGGATATTTGCCCTTGGACATTATCTGTTCCTCGAAGCTCACAGTTTTCCTTGAGCTAAGCTCTCGGAAAACTGTTCGCCTCTCGGAACAGATAATGTCCGCGGACAAATATCCTAGGATATTTTCGCGCCAAACGGAAGCCATTGTTTAAATACTTTTAACATTATTTTGTGAGTGGTCGAGTTCTCGTGCTATGGTTTCCTTTTACTTCCCTTCTTCTTTACGTCGTTTGTTCTCAGCACACGAAGCAGGGGGCAATTGATATATCTTCGTACTCATCGTAACAACTCTCATGAGTTTGGCAATGAAACTCGGCCCGAGGTTGGCTTCACATACCCTTCGTAAGTAGCCTGAAAATTTACATTTAATGGCTGGTAATGGACTCCATGATCGATCTCCTGGTAAGTGTCCTCCTGTTGTGGACCAACGTTATCATAATGAGTTACCAGGCCAGAACGTACGACATCAACAGCTTCACAAGTAGACTGCCCTTCAGTTTCTAACTCGTTAAGAGTAGTGTTGTAGTAACTTGGTTCTGTGGATGGTTTACTATAAGGAGACAGCTCTAAGATTTCTTGCGTGGAACCTTGTTGAGGATTCCTTGAAACTGACTTTGTCTCTGCTAGAATATGAAAGAACCAGAAAAAAAAAGAGCAGCGTGTTTTTCTATGCTGCATTTTATTTCGTTTTGAATTATCATTGGTAGTAATTGTTTTACTCGTACGTCCTTCCTTCCTTCCTTCCTTCCTTCCTTCCTTCCTTCCTGCCTGCCCTCCCGCCTGCCTGCCTGCCTGCCTGCCTGCCTATCTACCTGCCTGTCTGTCTTCCCTCCCTCCTTCCTTCCCTATGGCACTCTTGCTCTACTATTATCCTTCCCTCCTTCCCTCTCTCCCCCTGCATGCATACTTCCCTTCCCTTCTTCCCTTCCCTCTTTGCCTGTCTGTCTGCCTTCCTTCCCTTACGATATTCAGTAGGTGAAACAAGGAAGCTAATCTACCAAATACCATATCAGAACTATCTGTAGTCGAACCCCTATCAAGTGGCCACCTGTTAAACGTCAACCCCTATGTGATACGCGGCCAGTAATCAAAGTACCGACGAGAGTTTCCCGAAGGTTGCCGTTTAATAGGGGTTGAACTGTATACAGATATAAAAGTTAAAACTCACCATTAGGATGCAACCGACGCCACATTACAATCCCACCGGCCAAGATCACAAGAACAAGTAAACCAACTACTATTGACAATATCAAAGTTGTTGTCGGGATCCCATCATCTTTGGTGGTAAACGTAATGAATCCCTCATTTTCATAATCACCATCTTCGTCAAAAGACCGTTGAAAAACCGCGTATCTTGTGCCTTCTTCAAGCTTTCCGTTTTGATACTTTATGAAAGCTGAAAGAAAAGGCGGAGAGGCACCTCGGGATTAAATCAATTCTGTGCGTGCTCGTATGAGTACTGGCAAAATGAAGTATTCGGAGAGAAATGAAGCCCTCCCAAGTCTAGCAAAACTGTATCTTGACTTTTATATATTAAAGGGACCCTCCAGGTGCTGGTGGAAGAAACAGAAATGATGGCATTGAAGTCGCAACAACACAAGACAAACAACAACAACAACAACAACAACAAAAACAACAAAACAAGCAAGCCAGCAAACAAACGGTTTTAGTCTTTACTGTTTAAGTCCAAATTATTAAACTTATCTATTATACATTATTTTATATTTTAAGCAGGGATTGTCCAAACTTAGGCCACAGTGGCGTCATACATTCTCAAAGTTCACTATGGTTTTCAAAATGTTTCAAAAATGTTATTCCAAAGGATGCATAAACTTTGAAGATTTGGGAAGAAATTTTTATATATTTGGAGTCTATTAACAAAATCTCTATTTATGTTCTCTAAGGGGACACGTGCTTGTTGCTCGTGTGAAAGATTATTTTGATAAGGGTGTGGTACTTTGTTACTTTGCAATAAACGTATATTATGCCAATTACGATCTCTGATAACTCTGTTCAATTTAAACCCAAAGCAGATCATTTATGAAAACCTGTGGTTCTAGGCTTTCATTTTATTTTTTCCCAATAAAACTTGTTTCAATTGTGTTTTTTTTTTTTGGTTTTTGACTTACCGTTGGTGGTCAAAATTTCAAATTTTAACCATCATGCTCTCAAGTCAATACATAGGTCTATAAAAACTTGTTTCAATTTTCAGTTTTTTTGGTTTTTGACTTAAACTTTGGGGGTCAATATTTCAAATATTAGCCAGCATGCTTCCAAGTCAATATATACGTTCTTATAAATGGATGTAGACCGTCCTTATTTCTAGAACGCCATTAGGTGTCAACTGACTCACATGTTGTTTCTCTGCGCTTTCTCTTAGCTTCAGTAACACCATCTCGGGAATAATACTTCCGGTCACCAACAGGAAATGATGTCCTTGACTGATCGTTGGCGAACTCAGCCGTAATATAAGGTTCTCCTTTCACTTGGTTATCGTAATTTCGTATGACTTTAACGTATTGTGTGTCCGATGATTTTCCTAGGTTCTGTCCGTCAGTTAAGGGTGTGACGATCATTTGATAAAAGCTGTAAAAGAGTGTAGTAAGTTGTTTTCACATAAGGTGGCTGGCAATAGTATACCGCATTTTGTAGCAGTCATACTTTGATGGATTGTCACTACCGCTGTTTTTGTTTGTTTGTTTGTTTTGTTAATAAATAACAATATTTACTTACATCGAAGAACAATACATTACATTACTAAAAGGCTTCTACAGGACTACTTAGCATAAATGTATCCAGTAAGCTATGAAGATAAAAAGGTCATTACTACGAATCTCAGCTAAATTATTAATATATTCCCTGGCCTATATGGCTTCCTTTTAAAACGTATATATTGAAATTGTTTTAATTTTATTTTTAGGTATTTATTTATTTATTTATTTTTTGAGGTTTAAGACTCAAAAGGTACTAAAGAAGATAGAAAGCTATGAATTCTGTCTATTTTTGGGAGTACTTCCTTTGTTTTGTAGGACCATATGTAATATCGTGCAAATTACCACCACTATTATCAGGTTTCTACAAAATTGATGCTGAAAACGATTTGGTCATTTACTTGACTTAGCAGGTTACTATAGCTACAGTACAATCAGCCACACCGTTGATTTTGGATTTAGGTGCTAGAAACTCAATAACGAGTTCCGTGACCGCCACTGACCTGACAGGTTTGCCATTACTCAACTCTTTCTTAGTTTTAAAGGGGACAGGCACTTTTGTTGTTCCAATGTTGCTATCGGGAAGCGTCGGAGCGGTCGATGGGTCTGAAAAACAACATATTGATATAGGTATAGGTATATTAAATGATTAAAACGTTAACATACTATCTGGCAAGGTATAATTTCGGCAGGAACTTACGTTTGGAAGTCGATCGTTTTTCTAAGCCAACATACAACGTACATTGACGAAGGGTGAGAGATTTAATCCCCCATATGGGCCATACTCCTCTAATGTAATTTTTAGACATAGTACCCAACTCTACCGTGGATAATACTCCCACGGGTGTTTCTTCTATCATTTCGTTTGAACAGTCCACCTTCAGTTAATTACTGCCATTTAGATGTTTCGCTCAGTTTCAAAATAATATTGTTCATTTGCTTTTACTGCTTTACTATACAGCTGAATTTCTCGTAATTGCTATTTGCCGTGTTTATGAAAAGCATATATATCTTTACCTTCAGTAGTCGCACTTTTAGGATCACTTTTTGGACCTGCGCCCTTCACAGTCTCAGCCCTAACTCGAAATGAATATGTTGTAGACTGATTAAGACCATTTACGACCGCTTTCAGAAGCGATGCAGGTACTTCCTTTTCGCCCGTCCCTCTCTCAGCTGTGTAGAATATGACGTACTTTGTAATGATACCGTGTGTAAACTCTTTAGGAACCGGCTGCCATTCCACCTCGACACTAGTACTGTTCAGTACCTTTACAGAAGTAAGTACAGGAGCCCTCGAAGGTACTGCAACATACAGCAATTTGAGCTTTTGTAAACTGAGTGCAAGTAGGTTTAATACCAGTTGCTATATTGAGATAAACTACTACTAGTGCCGACGGTATTTCAGGGAAAGGAACTGTCTATGTACATATTTTATGGTATACCATTCCACTTAAGATTTTGTTTTTCTTTAAAAGTTTTGATAATGATCAAAAAGCGACTTTTCCTGTAAGATAGTTTTCTTCTGTTCAAGACTGTGTGTCCGTCCTGATGGCCGCTAAGTTTTCACACAGGCTACTACCCTTACCTGTTATCGACTTGTATATTGTTTGTTTTCAGTGGCGACAATGATTTGCACATGAATATAACCTTATAGCCAACTTTTCTGCATGCTCTTCACCTTAGTTGAGGGCATGAGTTGAAAACCAACCGAGTCTCCCTACCTCTGCACCAAAAATTTAATGTTGTTTTCCTCGTACTTACCGTCTTGGTCCGTCCATACAGTGATGGGATTGCTGCGTGGTCCATCACCTTTCAAAGTTGCAGCTAACACCTGGATGCTGTATACCGTATACTTTATAAGTTTTGTTAACTCAATTCGACGGGAGGGTGAATCAACCCGTCCCATCGTCTCTGCATCTCCCTCGGACTCCTTGTAAATGACAAGGTATCTAAGGATTTTACCGTGCTGTTTATCTGCTGGCACTTCACCCCACGTGACTGAGATACTAGTTGAGCTGGTGTTGTGTCCTCTCACATTCTCAGGAGCAGCACCAGGTACTGAACAAAGAATAATGGTATTGATAGTAATGGTATCGCAGCTATTAAACGGATATATACAGATAACGTTTAAGAGAGCCCGGATCTCTACCGCGAGGGAATGGACAATGACGATCAGAAACAAATTAACAGATAGAAATCAAATTACAAGCGGTTTGTTATCCTCTTCATTCTTGTCCAGGGTTTTTTCCTGTAACTATCTGAACTCCTTAAAAGTTTTCCAGCGTTTCGTGTTTTCAACCCATAATAGATCTTACTATATAGCGTCTCTAGCCTTTATTTGTTACACCTTTTCTGAACACCTTTACTTGTATGATTATTCCCAAATAATGCGAGGAAATCTGAACGCTAATTCACCATCTTGGTTTGTAACGAAAAATTCGGGATCGCTGTAGTGTCCATCTCCCTTGTCGGTAGACGCCAAAACCCTGACACTGTAGTTCATATTCTTTATCAGCCCAGTTAGATTCACCTCACGTGTAGGAACATAGACTGTTGTGTTTTCAACGAGTAAAGAACTGATCGCCTGGTAGCTCACGGTATAACTACGAATGATACCGTTCTTGTCCGCAGCTGGAACTTCATTCCACCTCACTAAAAGTGAAGTGGAAGTTGTGTCGTTTAATCTTAAATCCTGGGGGGGGGGGGGGGGGAGCGCCAGGTACTGCAAGGAATATAAATTGTGTTAAATTTTCATCCGCTAACATGGCGTCAACTCTTTCAGCCAACTTCACCATGTACATCGTGTACATCAAGCAAACTAAACAATTTTTCTAATTCTGAATAACAAATGCTACTGTAATGACTTTGGTTAGCCTCCAAGTAGTTGATTTTATCCTAAGACTCATGGCAATGCTATTATTACTAATAGGGTGCTTCTTAATCCTAAACAACGTTGCATTTAGGAAGGGGTTGACAAGCTTTACCTGACTCCTCTCGCTAATGCATGAAATTGCCTATTTTGCGACAATCTTGTTAATTTTTCAATGAGCATAATTTCCGTATTATTTTAAATAGCAGTATAAATCTACTAGCGTTCCATCACGAATGCCGTTCTCTTATTTGACTGCACTACACGTTGTCTATTCTGTTACAGATTAGTGAGTAACCTAGAAGTGTGCGGTTGATAACAAATAGCGGCCGCTTCTTTGCATTTCCAAAGTGTCTGCGAAGAGGATTTAGATGATATTTTGAAAAACAAGTAGACTTCTAGTAAAACAATAAAACTAATCGTTTTCGATTTTTATTGCGTGATAGTCGACGAGGCCGGGCCTAGCCCGAGTCAACCATCAACCGAAAATAAACTTGAAGCAGCTTGGATGCTGACCAACGTTCGAATATAAAATGTATAAAATGTACCCATCATCAGGGATGGCGTAGTGGTCAAAGAACTCGCTTCCCACCAATGTGGCCTAAGTTCAGACACGGCGACATATGCGGGTTGGGTTTGCTGTTCGTTCTGGTCCTGGTTCCAAAGGATTTTCTCCGGCTTTTGCGGTTTTTCTTTCCCTACAAAAACCAACATTTCTAAATTCCAAAGGGCAACAGGTTTGTTAGTCTTTCGACTGTTATGTTCTTTCCTCGCTAGAAACAATCTGACTAACTTATTTCGTAAAGCATGGTTAGTTCTTGGTTATTTAAACTGTACTTATCGCTCAGCTAGTCAGTCGGGAAAAAATACTTACTATCCTGGTCTGTTCTAATAACAATGGCGTCACCGGCTGGTCCATTTCCTTTTACAGTAGATGCAAACACTGTGATATTGTAGTTGACGTACTCCTTTAGCTCTGTCAAATTCTTTTGACGATCACTGGCACCAACCAAAACATTTCCATTGTCATTCTCTGTTTGTGACTGGTAAGTAATGGTGTAACCCATGATGATACCATTCTGTTTATCAGCTGGAACTTCGTCCCGCGTGACTAAGATGCTTGTTGAACTGCTGTTCCGGCCTGTTACATTTTGTGGAGCACCATCAGGTTCTGATAAAAAAAAAAAAAAAAAAAAAAAAACAGAGCATGTTTAGTTTGCAATAAGAGTGATTTGGATGAAACAAATAAATCGTGAAGAAAAAGAAGACCGATGTTTAAGTTAACTTCTAACAGTGCGCTCCTTTTGTCCTCTAAGTGCTCCCTCGGAATGTGAGGTTGGCTAAAAAATTGGCTAAAAAGCCGCTGGCTTGGCTTTCCATCGTGCACTTAATTTGAATTTAGCAAGATAAATTCCTTCACCTATCTGTTCAAACGGCAGCCCGGAACCATGTCACCGAAAATCAGGTAGCAATGAAATTAGAAGACTACCATCTAAGAAGGCTGCGGGAAAGGACAATCTTAGAAGACAGTCTTCCTACTACACTATCAACAGTTACCCATATTGTGAGCAATTCCTTTGTCACGAATACGATCGCACGTGCAACAGGTTTGTTAGTCTTACGACTGTTATGTTCTTCCCTAGTTGAACATATTAATTTATTTATTTACCATCCTGGTCTGTTCTAACAACAATAGCAGGGTCATTGGCTGGCCCATTTCCTTTTACAGTAGATGCAAACACTGTGATATTGTAGTTGACCGACTCCTTTAGTTCTGTCAAATTCTTTTGACGATCATTGGCACCAACCAAAACACTTCCATTGTCATTCTCTGTTTGTGAGTGGTAAGTAATAGTGTAACCCGTGATGATACCATTCTGTTTATCAGCTGCAACTTCATCCCACGTGACTAAGATGCTTGTTGAGCTGCTGTTCTGTCCTCTCACATTTTGTGGGGCGCCATCGGGTTCTGATATAGAAATTCGGAATCCATTTATTTTGCAATGACTGTAAGTTTAATTGACAACAATGCAGTGTAATTGTTTACTAAGTGCGCCCTCAGAATACCATGTGTAATGCATTGCGTGACTTCAGTTGTATATGTTGTGGTCAGCCTTTAAGTTCTACTTCAGTTCAGTAATCACGTTTTTACACCAATCTAAGGGACCGTTTTATCATCCATGAACTGAATCCGTTCATGATAAAAACGTGAACTGATGTTTGTGAGCAATGCTCTCCATCGTACATTTTACCCTAGTACATACTTCGCAGACAATAATGACTTTGGAACCACTGCTCAATAATATGCGGAATTAACCAATCAGGATGGAGCTTTAACTTACACAGCCGTACACAAATTCGAAATTAGCCAATCAGAAGCCGTGTCTACTGTCCTGATATCGTGTGATATCAAGTCACTGACCTGATTTGACTACCCCGACATGGTCACTTGGACCTGATTTCGTATGTTATTGTAATTCGGCTATTAAGGCATGGCCCGCCTAGCTTAGCCTTTGCTAGTTGCGGGCATGTCCTTTTTTTGTAACATATAATTTGAAAATAATTAAGTGTATAGAGTGTAATTTGGGTACGGTAAAATACCTAATCGATTTCAGTTGCATATCAGGCTCGTTTTGTCTCACCATGGTTACTTTAGCTCGACCAAACCCGCCTGAAGGTTCGCCAAAGCGTCACAAAAAGGTACGATTAGGTGAATATCGCGTCGCTGACCTTCCAATCTACTATATCATAAACTGCGCGAAGAAACACTGCACATCCATAACTGGATTTCCCAACACTAAATATTTCAAAGTATATAACAAATTGAAGTAGCGTAATTTGTTTCATGTTTAAATTTATAAAATTACTGAGATACTACGCGCGCTCCAATTGGTCGATGGATGTGTCTAGATGAGAGTCTGTAAACACGGTTGTAACGATTTAGATTCGCGCGTATTTTTGAAAAGTATTTTATACCAGCGCGAGAGAACTTAAATCCGCGTTTCCAGAGGCTCATCTAAACACTTAGGGGATTAGGAGAATTCTCGAAAGCTATGCAAACCCGCGACTGCGTCCCGGGTTTGCATAACTGCCTCGAATTTTCCAAATCCCCCTCGTGTTTAGATGAGGTTGGGCGAAAACGTAACCTAATTTTCACACTAGGAAGGATCTTCTTGCACTCGCGATTGTCTCTTCAAATCCGATCAAACCAGTCCCGTTCCTAGAATCTTTGTTTCCTACTGTGCAAACTTTAGAAACGAGCGACTCCCGGGATTCCGTTGCAGGTTCGATTTTGATTGGTTTCAAATTAATGAAAATGACCTGAAGTACACGTGCCATCTAGCCAAGCCCAGTTCAGCCACAAGTCCGATATATCAATAAAAAAATAACGGGACAAGTATTCTTGAATATTT
>NC_138158.1:17405380-17417880 GCF_964199315.1 Orbicella franksi
CATTTTACAAAGTGAAGGAATCAATCCCAAATAACACTCACAGACAAATAACTTACCATCCTGGTCTGTTCTAACTACAATAACAGGATCATTGGCTGGTCCATTTCCTTTTACAGTAGATTCAAACACTGTGATATTGTAGTTGACGTACTCCTTTAGTTCTGTCAAATTCTTTTGACGATCATTGGCACCAACCAAAACATTTCCATTGTCATTCTCTGTTTGTGACTGGTAAGTAATGGTGTAACCCGTGATGATACCATTCTGTTTATCAGCTGGAACTTCGTCCCCCGTGACTAAGATGCTTGTTGAACTGCTGTTCCGGCCTGTTACATTTTGTGGAGCACCATCAGGTTCTGATAAAAAAAAAAAAAAAAAAAAAGAAAATAAAAAAAAAAACAGAGCATGTTTAGTTTGCAATAAGAGTGATTTGGATGAAACAAATAAATCGTGAAGAAAAAGAAGACCGATGTTTAAGTTAACTTCCAACAGTGCGCTCCTTTTGTCCTCTAAGTGCTCCCTCGGAATGTGAGGTTGGCTAAAAAATTGGCTAAAAAGCCGCTGGCTTGGCTTTCCATCATGCACTTAATTTGAATTTAGCAAGATAAATTCCTTCACCTATCTGTTCAAACGGCAGCCCGGAACCATGTCACCGAAAATCAGGTAGAAATGAAATTAGAAGACTACCATCTAAGGGACCGTTCATTTTTTATGAGGGAGTGGGGGCTGGTGGGATTTGGGAAGCACCATTTAAAAATCGCATGACCCCCCCTCAGCTTACCAATTTTTTCACATGGCCCCCCCTTATAGCGGTCATTTTTTGGGATGACCCCCCCCAAAATAAAAAAATTGAACAAACAATATTTAGATTTCAACTTTTTTAATATTTCTCTATTATCCCCCTACTTCACGTTATTGTGCTCACTGTGAAGACAATATTTACAATCCCTATACTACAGAGAGCTGTTGTTTAAAAAACAAATCAAAAGAAAGAGAAGTCAATTTCGGATCTCCTAGTTATGGCTTGCCCTGAGCGTGTGGCATTTGGCCTCTCATTGGCATCTTTCTCATCTGAATTGATGGATGCAAGAATGACGTCACCTGAGTCATCTTCTCCCCCAGAGTCAATGGTATCACTGTCATACTCATCATTGTCACTTTCATCCGTTTCACTGCTGTCAGCACTTGCCCTGTTGTCATTTTGTATCAATGTCCTGGCATTTCTCAGTGTTGGTTGGCTAGCTCTGAGAGGACTCTTCTGCAGCAAGCATGAATGTCTTACAATTGCCTTTCTCACTCTTGCTGCTTTTCAAATGTTGCTTCAGCCCGAGGTGGTTGAAGTACTTGTTTAGTTCTGGAACACGTAGCTTTTTAAGCTTGGTTACATCTTCGCACAACTCAGTCCAAGGATAATTCTCATATGATTTATCTTTTGCGTCCCTACTTAACTTTGCCTTTTCTTCTGCTCTCTTTTTCCTTTTAAATTCCAGCACTTCAAGATACTGAAAATAATCCACCAGAAACTTTGATTTGACAATAAACTTGCCTGCAAATAGAGCAACGCTCTCTGGGTCAGATAAAACCAGCCTGCCACTTCCATGCTCTTTCTTCGCTTGGACCCTTGGCTGCCAGCCATCTGGATCACGCCCTTCTTTTGGGGTCTTCTGGTAGGAGAGGTAGTGGTATTCCGGTAGGCAGGAATGGTCAGGAACTGGTTTAGGGTATATTTCTATGGGTGGTCCAGTCCATTTACAACAAAAAGAACAAATTTCTCCTACCTTTTCTCGGCAGGACAACTTTAGAAACTCCCTGTAGTTCTCCCCCTCCTCATAGTGCTCATTCATAAACTTCTCAATCTTACGGGAGTAACAGTGGCCTAGAACAGAGTCTTTCCTTGCTCCTGCATTGTGATACTGAACCAAGTACGAAGTGTTGTGAAAAAACTGGAAATCTGTGGATGTGGTGTGTGAAACACATCGTTACATTTAACTTACAGATGTCTTTATTTGGAAGGTTTTTACCTCTACTCTAGTGATAGGCATTTGTGACCCCTGTTGGAACAAATGGCATTCTAAAGGAATTTTGCAAAGCCACGAGAAACGATCGTTAAAACAGAAAGCTGTTGAAGTACAAGAAGATGAGCCGGTAAGTGTTAATTTTTGGTCAGTGTTCCTATTTTTATCTTGACATTAAAAACGCATGTATGCTTCACTTTTATAATGAGAAACTTCTGTATTTTCCTATTGTGAAGATAGCACCTAAAACTGTTTGAACATTTTTACAATAGTATGTGTCTTTTAATATATCGTTTGACTCAGGTCTACATTTCACTACACGAATACAACATCAAACGGTTACACGAACCATGATCATTCAATAATATCAGTTCAATATAATAAATAAAAAAAATCGTCTTTCCTTTTCTGGTAGGTCACTAGTTCCTCCTCTGCTGATGATACAACCATACCTCAGGGTCTCCGGAAAACAAGCCTTGGCTGTATTGTTAATCCAATCGGGAAAAGAGCGCATTACTACATGAGCATCATGAAAGAGGCTCATTCCAAAATACGCAATAATGGCGAAAGCGACGAATCGTTTAAGAAAAGGTTTACAGCTGAACGATCCAGGCAGTTTGACATCTTACAAGCAAAAGAAGCAATCTTTCTAGGTGCGGATGGCTGTTCAGAAAGGGCGAGTGAGTTTTCCATGCCAGGGTACCAGTTGAAGCCCAGTGATGGAAGAAAACTGAACTTCTCCATCAAAGAGCACAGAGCAATGGTGGAAAAGTTGAATGTCATATTGAAAGATGTAAAGGAACACGATTCCACACTCTTTCAGTCCAATGGGCTTGCGAAGAATTTGCCCACAGTTTTAATGTAAAACAGATCAAATGTATAGAAGCTAAGTTTACGACGGTCACGCAGGACATGGAAGCATTAGAAAATAAGAAGAGCAATTATAACAGCATATTCAAGAGCATACTCAAACAGCACATCAACAAAAGGAGAAGGAAAAAAGAAAACCGCAGAAAGTCAAATGAAAGAAAGAGGAAGCGGACTGAAAACAACGTCCAACGAGTTTATGGAATCTGTGTTGGAAACCCGCTAGGAAATGATCTTCCACAATGCCTTGTGCACCCTCCTAGAACGGCCGTTCCGGAAGGGTGTATTAAAGTTGAGGATGTTGCCACGTCGTTATTTAGAAGAGATGGGCCATGCATCGCACAGCTCTTGGAAGGGAATTATTTTACCAATGTTGCAAGAAGCAGAATCACCACAAACCTTGAGCAGGAAGTCAGAGATTATGTTTACACCTTCATGTACCCTGAAGAGTACACTCTGACGGAAAGCATTGCTACTTCTTGCAGCATTGGTGAAAGAGACTCCCATAGCAGCACAAGCGGCGACGAAGAACTCGAAGACAGCGAAGATGAAGATGAGTGCCAGTGAAAGTTGCATTCGAAAATAACAGTGTTAAATACTTCTTTTCAGTAGCTACAAATGCTTTTTGTCGCCAAACGTTTTTTATAAAGGAGAAGGAAAGTTTGTAATAAATTTGTATCCTGCCTTCTGTTTATTCTATAGCAATTTTTTTGATAACCAAACATGATGCCATTTTAAAGTTTTACTAAAATATTTCACTTGAGCCCCCCTTTTTCCCTTATTTTTTTGGGATGGCCCCCCCTCGAAAGCTATTTTTTTTTCGCATGCCCCCCCCAAATCCCACCAGCCCCCCCCTACCTTATAAAAAATGAACGGTCCCTAAGAAGGCTGCGGGAAAGGACAATCTTAGAAGACAGTCTTCCTACTACACTATCAACAGTTACCCACATTGTGAGCAATTCCTTTGTCACGAATACGATCGCACGTGCTAGTTGAACATATTAATTTATTTATTTCGTAAAAAAATTCAGTTCCTGGTTATTAGCTGTACGTACCGTGCAGGCAAGAAGAATTACTTACCATCCTGGTCTGTTCTAACAACAATAACAGGGTCATTGGCTGGTCCATTTCCTTTTACAGTAGATGCAAACACTGTGATATTGTAGTTGACCGACTCCTTTAGTTCTGTCAAATTCTTTTGACGATCATTGGCACCAACCAAAACACTTCCATTGTCATTCTCTGTTTGTGAGTGGTAAGTAATAGTGTAACCCGTGATGATACCATTCTGTTTATCAGCTGCAACTTCATCCCACGTGACTAAGATGCTTGTTGAGCTGCTGTTCTGTCCTCTCACATTTTGTGGGGCGCCATCGGGTTCTGATATAGAAATTCGGAATCCATTTATTTTGCAATGACTGTAAGTTTAATTGACAACAATGCAGTGTAATTGTTTACTAAGTGCGCCCTCAGAATACCATGTGTAATGCATTGCGTGACTTCAGTTGTATATGTTGTGGTCAGCCTTTAAGTTCTACTTCAGTTCAGTAATCACGTTTTTACACCAATCTAAGGGACCGTTTTATCATCCATGAACTGAATCCGTTCATGATAAAAACGTGAACTGATGTTTGTGAGCAATGCTCTCCATCGTACATTTTACCCTAGTACATACTTCGCAGACAATAATGACTTTGGAACCACTGCTCAATAATATGCGGAATTAACCAATCAGGATGGAGCTTTAACTTACACAGCCGTACACAAATTCGAAATTAGCCAATCAGAAGCCGTGTCTACTGTCCTGATATCGTGTGATATCAAGTCACTGACCTGATTTGACTACCCCGACATGGTCACTTGGACCTGATTTCGTATGTTATTGTAATTCGGCTATTAAGGCATGGCCCGCCTAGCTTAGCCTTTGCTAGTTGCGGGCATGTCCTTTTTTTGTAACATATAATTTGAAAATAATTAAGTGTATAGAGTGTAATTTGGGTACGGTAAAATACCTAATCGATTTCAGTTGCATATCAGGCTCGTTTTGTCTCACCATGGTTACTTTAGCTCGACCAAACCCGCCTGAAGGTTCGCCAAAGCGTCACAAAAAGGTACGATTAGGTGAATATCGCGTCGCTGACCTTCCAATCTACTATATCATAAACTGCGCGAAAAAACACTGCACATCCATAACTGGATTTTCCGACACTAAATATTTCAAAGTATATAACAAATTGAAGTAGCGTAATTTGTTTCATGTTTAAATTTATAAAATTACTGAGATACTACGCGCGCTCCAATTGGTCGATGGATGTGTCTAGATGAGAGTCTGTAAACACGGTTGTAACGATTTAGATTCGCGCGTATTTTTGAAAAGTATTTTATACCAGCGCGAGAGAACTTAAATCCGCGTTTCCAGAGGCTCATCTAAACACTTAGGGGATTAGGAGAATTCTCGAAAGCTATGCAAACCCGCGACTGCGTCCCGGATTTGCATAACTGCCTCGAATTTTCCAAATCCCCCTCGTGTTTAGATGAGGTTGGGCGAAAACGTAACCTAATTTTCACACTAGGAAGGATCTTCTTGCACTCGCGATTGTCTCTTCAAATCCGATCAAACCAGTCCCGTTCCTAGAATCTTTGTTTCCTACTGTGCAAACTTTAGAAACGAGCGACTCCCGGGATTCCGTTGCAGGTTCGATTTTGATTGGTTTCAAATTAATGAAAATGACCTGAAGTACAAAACTAGAGACTCGACTGAGTCACGTTTGCCATCTAGCCAAGCCCAGTTCAGCCACAAGTCCGATATATCAATAAAAAAATAACGGGACAAGTATTCTTGGGTAGTGGTCGTTCACTATGTGTAATGTGAGAGGAAGTGGACAGCAGAAAATGTGCGTTCATTTCTTTTACGCTACTAAATCACTAGGAACTTCGATCAAACAGAGGTTTGTCAAGTCCCTCAACTATCTCTTCTACTCGTGCTCAAAACATTTATTGAGGGAGAGTTAAAACAGGGGTAAGCCAATTAACCCCACCCATAGCCTGCGTAGCAAGCGTTCCGTGGGGTTTGGAAGCAAAGAATGACCGAGGAACGGGATTTTCGGTGTTTTGTCTGCGCGGAAAATGGGGCGAGAGCCAAAAAAAAAAAAAAAAAAGAGGGGGGTGGGAGAGGGGAAGGAAGGAAACGCTTGGATTTTGAAAACCTCCGTTAGCCAGCTAACGGGGCTCGTGATTGGCTGGGCTAATCCAATATTATGGACATGTGTCGATCAAAGGTATTTTAATGCCTTTGAGTGCCAGACAAAATGGGAAGACGCGTTCGAAGCTTGTTTACAAAACGCTTTAACTTTTCTCGCTGAACGAGGATTTAGTCGTCAGCTTCGACAGTACGGTAGAAATCGTGTAGTGCAATGCCGACGCTTTGGTTTTTCGAAGCCTGCACATTATTGCAGAAGAAAGCGCGACACAATTTGCAGCTGTTCTCTTAATTTTAACATCACTTTCGTGAATGCCGCATGCGCCAAGGACAAGATAATAAAGCACGGAACAGGAAATTCGCACTACTGCGTGGGAAAACCTTCTAATTTCGTCTGGCTTTTTACATGGCAACATGTTGTCGTAGTCTGACATTTCATTTGAAGCATTTTCGTTGACAGTATTTAGAACCTCTGGGTACAATTCTGAATGATTTGTTATAGTGTTAGCTGCGACATGCCAGTTTTTGTTACATATTTACCTTACCAAAAATTTAGTCGTCTCGTCGCGGGGAATTCTTACGAGGATATTTTATAAACCACTTTGACTTGGAGGCCGCCTAGGGGAAGATTATCTTTATTCAGACACTGGTCAAGATTATCGTTATTTTCCCTCTCAGATGTTTGAAGCCTCTCCTGCCCAAACCCCAAAGTTTGCCGAGAAGACTTTCCGTTGTTTGTTTTTGCTGCAGGCGATAACACTCGAACCGATTTGCGGATCTGGCGTTTCCAGCAAACGCTTCTTTACTGGAATTTCCTTTGTGGGAGTTGACTTGATAATTTTACCTTGTATCGATTCCTGGACGAATGAATACAGTGATCCAAGATTTCGAATCATGCGAGCACAAGGATTACTAACGCGACTTGAATACTTCTCACATTTTAACTTTCTGGCAGATTTGTGCTAAAACTTCACCCTTGCAGTCCTTCCTTTTAGACAGATAGTAGAAATATAGCTTGATTATAAATTACCAAATTTAATTCATCAAGATTTCTCCGTTCCCACCGTGCGCTCGTTGCTTCAGACATATTTTGACAAGTAAAGTTTATTTTGGTTCAAAGTTCATTTCCGCTACGGAAGGCCGAAGATTTTGTTGCTTAATTTATGACAGCCGATGACAGCACGAAATCTCAGTGTGCGCACTCAGGCATGAAAGGCCAAGTGGGCGGTTTTCAAAATCCAGGGGTTTGTCTGCAAGCGTTTCCTTCCTTCCTTCTCCTCCCCTCCCCCCTCTTTTACTCGCTCCATTTTTCGCGCTGCTCCCGAACCCCACAGAAACGCTTGCTGCGCAGGCTACCCCACCCATAGCACCTTTTGGCGTTGTCGAGTACACTTTTACGCTTTTGTAAGACAACCTAGCTTACTCGAAACAGCTGTATACGCCAGATAAACTGGGCAGATAGACTTATCTACAGATTTGAAGTAGGTCCAGTTTAAAAAGAGAGCAAATGGACAAAAGAATAGCAATCTGACTGCTTCTTGTTTCGTCATTTCAGTTGGTTCTCTTTCTTCCTTTAAAAAAAACTAATAATCATAACTATAGATAATAAAGGAAAAACTGAACAAAAAACCGCCAGTTTATCAACTCAGTGATGTTTTTTGGAATATGTTGAAGTATTAAGCCATAAAATATGGTTCGAGATAACCTTAGAAAACCTTGATGAAAGCCTCAATAACAAAATGACACCCTTCGCGCTGTTGCCATGACAACAGTTTTGCCGCTGGTGCTGTCTTAATAAGAAATGATATTCCCAGTCTTTGTCGTAAACCAAGAACCATCTACCCAACCCAATCTAATGATGGGAGTTAAAGACAATATGGGAACTATGTCTGTGCAAGGAGGACTCTTTGCTTCACTTTAGAGGTTGCAAATGGGGATATATTTTTTTTTAAACCAAAAGAGACTGGAGCCGAAACAGTTGCTATGGCAACAGCACTAAGGGTGTCATTTTGTTTCTTTTGTGATGCTCATTTGTGGTGCCAACTTTCAAGAACACTGCTACAATATTTCTAGAGATATTGTTTATTTAGTATTTTACCATTTTTTACTTGCAAACGATATGACGCCATCACTACTCTAATTTGCATAATAGAAAAACGTCAATATCTCTAAAACAAAAAAAGATATTTCAAAAAGAAAAACGCCATTCTTCTGTAATTGGAAAGGTCTTTCTAGACTTTCTAGTAAGCAGAAATTTTTTGTTATGCCATTTACACCTTAAGGTCTTCCTCAAGTCTTTAAATTACATGTTGTAACTGAAATGGGTTACCATGGAGAGAGAAAAACTCGTCACAATACAGTTCACTTCTACTCTTTACCTATTAGCCGTTTGTTGTCACAGCTGTGTTCGCTCCAGTTTAGTTGATGCTTTCAAATACGTGGAAACAATGAATATGCGTCTCTCTCAGGGAGAAAGCGGGCCTCTGTATAAACATAAACTTCTTTCATCGCTTTTTCTAAAGGCAGAAGGTCAATAGCTCATGACGTTTAAAAATGCCCGAGTTATAACTTCCTCACATTTGAAGTTTTTTTTAGGAGCAAGAGCTTTTCCGTCCGTGTTTTTGAATGATGCTGTTAGAATACGCGTCCCTATTAGTATCGTAAAATTGGGGGCAGGTCTGTAGCTGTCCAAACACTGTTTGTTTTTGGCTCACGAAACAATACATAAATGATCTAAACAATGCCCCTATCTCTTGAAACAACAGAAGCTACAGGTTACCAGAAACAACAAAAATACAGGTCCGGAAGAAGTGCTGGACTACTCCAAAATTGGTCAAGAAATTTAACCGTAGATTCAAAAGTAGATTTAAACTAGAAACTTACTAAGATGACCTCCAATTTAACTCCAAGTGAGGATAAACAGTAAAACGTCCTTGGTTTTAATAATTAGTTAATTAAACTGAAAATTTGGATCAATAACTAACATGTTGACAATCATAAAATAACTTTAAAAAAGGAATACAGTTCCAGATGAGATCAATTTTCACTGCGAGCTGTCAAAGGCAGCTGGAACAGTGGACTTATCGTCAAAGACTGGCAAAGAGTAAGCTTTTGGGGATTCCTGTCATTAATTACAGCCACTGCCTTATACTATGAAAGGAACTGCATGGAACCTTAAACGAGCTACGTCACGGTTTGTTCATATTGATTCTCACCGCCTCAATTTTTCAAATTCGTCGTTTGTAATCCATGTTAATCTTCTCCATCCTTAGCCATCCTTGCTCCTCTATGGTTTATCATTATCTCTTTGGTGTTTTTCTATCTTATCAAACTGTTATTTCAGGTTTCCTATCATTTAAAGGTAATTTTGTATGTGGCCAAAATAACTCAAAATACCGTGACTGAGCCCCTTTAATCACAACATGACACTTTGTTCGGCATCAAGCAACAAATGCCGCTAAAAATGTAACTTGACTCTATTCTGTGCGAAAACGTTCCAAACAGCTGATTGAAGATCATAACAAAATAGATGTTGTAAAACAGTACGAGAAATTTTGCTACTTAGTTTTGTTAAATTGAGGTTCTCGTTTTACTTACAAACGCACAGCCTTGCTTCTCACTGGAGGGCGTCTAGCTGAAGTGGGTACCAGCTTTGACTAAGTTGTCAACCTATGCGGCAGATCAGAATGATTACAAAACGAAAGAACAACAGTTAACATCACAATGAAAAGAGAGATTTCTTTTGTCTACTAAGCTGTTTGTTTAGCTGTCTGAGAGCTACACAAAGATATCTGAAAGAGAGCCTCATGTTATTTTCCGTTAATTCTGCTAGCGGGCAGTTGTCATCTGTATTGTTCGCGGAATTTTCAAATCATGCACCTGTCAGAGCAAACTCTTATTTGTACCTGAAATTAAACAAACATCACTCACTTTTCTGAGACAATCATCTAAACTAAATCTCTTTTATCTTGATTTTTTTTAAATAATGTCATTATCGTATGGAACCCAACGGTGAATTAAACGTCTTTTGCACGGAGACTTAGGTGCGAAGCAGAGTAAACACCCACATGTAGGAACAAGTGGATTAAGAACATCAGGCTGAAAGTTAGCCAATAGAGCATCATATATATAAGAACGAGTTCAGCCTAACAAATACTACATGTTCTTATATGTCGTATATCTAAGAAAGAGGGTGCCAGAATACAAAGGCATTCTTATTAAAGTACTATGGTATGATTACAATCATACAGTTTCATACGGGTTCAATTTGTAATTAATTTGTAGGAATGAGTTTTTCAAAAAGCTGAAATTGCACGAGCCGCTTCGACGACAATGGATACTGAAGGAAATAGAACGTTAACGTTAATGAAGACGCCAAGAAGGAAACGTACTAGGGAAACAAAAAAGGAACACAGATGAGTCACCTAACGTCAAAATATAATACGGACTGCAAAATAAAAAAAAGGGGATTAAGTCGAAAGGGCAAGTGGAACAGGAAACAGGGAACGCATACTGGATCGCAGGTACCTTTTTTCGAGCATCCCTTATTTGTTTGCTCACCATTCACTTGTGTGTGTCTGTGTGCCTTTCGAATTAGTTCCTGACTCCTTAAGGACAATTTTTTCAACTTCCCAACCTTGTTCTCAGGGCCTTTTCCCCTGCTCGGCGCCGCGGCCCCAAGCAATGAAAAGGCCCTGGGAAGGAGGTTGTCAGCTTCCTTGTTTGCGACACCATCGTTCTAAACCAGACGTTTGATGGGCAGAAATGTCAATGAAAGAAATTGCTCAATTTTTCGTCAAAATGAAGAGTAATATACAGACTTTACTTGGGAGTTTGACATGACCTCTGCATAGAAATATCATAAGTTAAAGAATCGACACATATGGAGGATATTACATGGTCGAGCGGATATACGATATTTATCTTCGAGTGTTGACACGAGAAGATAAAGTTCGAATCTCAAAGCGACCATGTAATTTCTTTTTATTTTATAAAATATTCACAATACATAACGACGTTTGTGGTGATTTTCCGAAGGTTTCTGACCACTTTCCGAAGATTTTCGAAGATATTCCAAAATTTGTCCAAAGTCCAGGCGAACGTTTCCACACATTTTCCGATGATTTCCGAACATTTTTCGAAGATTACCCAATATAACCGTAAATTGCCGAAGACGACCGAAGAAGATCCGAAGATGTTTCGATCATACACCAACAAATCCACGTGTAGTTAAAATTACCGAACACAGTTTTCACGCGCGCTCTTGCTAATGTAATTCAGCGTGCGCACAAGGATTGCAAAAAGAAAAAAACAAAACAAAATAATAATAAATAAAATAAAAAAAAAATTTAAAAAATGGCGTTAATATAGCTATCTATACTATTTTTCTTCATAATTGAACGCAGAGTGCTGATGGTTTTGGTCTTTTGTTACAAAGGTATGAGCCCAGCAATTCTCAGCTTTTTCTTGTTACCAAAAGAACCCAGTTAAATGCAGCGAATGCGTAGTAAGTCGCAAAAGTGCGATTGAATGCGGAATAGCTGTCTCGGAAATACGCCTATTTCCCGAAAACCACTCATTAAAATCTCACGAAATTTTGCACGAAGATACTTTAAGAAATAAGTACTAGCCGGAGTGTTGAAAAATAAATTGCACTTCAACAAAGGTAGTTCTAGATATTCGAAGGAAATTCTAGATATTCCAGTGAACTTTCAACAAGAGATAATTAAAGATCTCTGTTAAATTTTTATTGACATAACTTGGGAACATTGTTACAAACTTGTTGCATGCGAATTATAAAGAAAATCTAACGGATTAGAATTTCTGCAAATAAATAGAACCGATTCTAAAGGCCTGTTTATATTTATTTAGGGACCGTTCATTTTTTATCAGGTAGGGGGGGCTGGTGGGATTTGGGGGGGGGGCATGCGAAAAAAAATGGCTTTCGATGGGGGGCCATCCCAAAAAATAAGGGAAAAAGGGGGGGTCACGTGAAATATTTTAGTAAAACTTTAAAATGGCATAATGTTTGAATATCAAAAAAATTGCTATAGAATAAACATAGAAGGCAGGATACAAATTTATTACAAACTTTCCTTCTGCTTTAAAAAAACGTTTGGCGACAAAAAAGCATTTGTAGCTACTGAAAAGAAGTATTTAACACTGTTATTTTCGAATGCAACTTTCACTGGCACTCATCTTCATCTTCACTGTCGTCGAGTTCTTCGTCGCCGCTTGTGCTGCTATGGGAGTCTCTTTCACCGATGCTGCAAGAAGCAGCAATGCTTTCCGTCAGAGTGTACTCTTCAGGGTACATGAAGGTGTAAACATAATCTCTGACTTCCTGCTCAAGGTTGGTGGTGATTCTGCTTCTTGCAGCATTGATGAAATAATTCCCTTCCAAGAGCTGTGCGATGTAT
>NC_138158.1:17422880-17508380 GCF_964199315.1 Orbicella franksi
CTGCCTGTCTGCCTGCCTTTCTTCGCTAGTTGCTTCCTTCCTTCCTGCTAAGGGAAGGATGCATTATGCTAGGTCCATTCCTCAACCAGGAGGACGAGAGGATGTTACTTGTCAAGTTTCTCTCCTTTCACCAGTCCAACATGGCCAATCTGCCAGGGCCAGAGGAGGTTCTAGGCGGCATAGCTCTTGGGGTCATTGAGTCCCGCAAGCATGACAAAGCGTCATGCTCAGGGTGAAAGCTCGTAACTTAAAGGCTGTTCTGTTTGTATTTGGTTTTTTAGCTCCAAGCTAGGTAATGATTTTTATTATTACTCTCACCTGGCTTCTTAGTTACGATACTGTTAGGTGAAACAAGAAAGCTGAATCATCAAATGCAATATTAAAAATATCTACAGTCGAACCTCTAATAAGCGGCCACCCATTAAAGTTAACCCCTATATATTACGCGGCCAGTAATCAAAGTCCGGATGAGAGCTTTTCTATTTTTACCTCTATTAAGTGACCAGCCCCCTTCAAGCACCCATTATCCATTTTCCCGGCCATTTTCCCGAGAGTGGCTGTGTAATAGGGGTTGAACTGTATACAGATATAAAAGTTAAAACTCACCACTAGGATGTAACCGTCGCCACGTCACAATCCCACCGGCCACGATCACAAGAACAAGTAACCCAATCACTATTGATAATATCAAAGTTGTTGTCGGGATCCCATCATCTTTGGTGGTAAACGTAATAAATCCCTCATTTTCATAATCACCATCTTCGTCAAAAGATCGTTGAAAGACAGCGTATCTTGTGCCTTCTTCAAGCTTTCCGTTTTTATACCTGAAGAAAGCTGAAAGAAAAGACGGAGAGGCACCCCGGGATTAAATCAATTCTGTGGGTGTTCCTATAATAACTGACAAAATGAAGCCCTCCCAAGTCTAGAAAAATGTATCTTGACTTTTATATATTAAAGGGACCCTCCTGGTGCTGGTGGAAGAAACTGAAATGATGGCACTGAAGTCGCAATAACGCAAAACAAACAAACAACAACACCACCACCACCAACAACAAACAAGCAAGCCAACAAACAAACGGTTCACTATTTACTGTTTAAGTCCAGCTTATTAAACTTCAACATTATGAATTATTTTATATTATTATTTTATATTTTAAGCGGGGATTGTCCGAATTTTGACACCATCTTAGGATACAGTGGAGTCTGTTAATAAATCTCTGTTTATGTTCTTTAAGGGGACACGTGCTCGTTGCTCGTGTGAAAGACTATTTTGATAAGGGGGTGGTACTTTGCTACTTTGCAATAAAGGTATATTTTGCCAATTACGATCTCTAGTAACTCTGATCAATTTTAATCTCAAAGCAGATCATTTATGAAAACCTGTTGTTCCAGGCTTTCATTTCATTTTTTTTCCCAATAAACTCTTCTTTCAATTTTTAGTGTTTTTGGTTTTTGACTTACAGGTTGGGGGTGAAAATCTCAAATGTTAGCCAGCGTAATCTCAAGTCAATATATACGTTCTTATGAATAGTAAATTGAACGCCATCAGATGTGAACTGACTCACATGATGTTTCTCTGCGCTTTCTCTTAGCTTCAGTAACACCATCTCTAGAATAATACTTCCCGTCACCAACAGGAAATGATGTCCTTAACTGATCGTTGGCGAACTCAGCCGTAATATAAGATTCTCCGTTCACTTGGTTATCGTAATTTCGCATGACTTTAATGTATTGCGTGTCCGATGATTTTCCTGGGTTTTGCCCGTCAGTTAAGGGTGTGACGATCATCTGATAAAAGCTGTAAAAGAGTGTAATAAGGTATTTTCACATAAGATGGCTGGCAATAGTATCCCGCATTTTGTAGCAGTCATACTCTGACGGATTATTACTACACTGTTATCAGTTTCCTACAAAATTGCTATAAAACGAATGCTCAATCGATGCTGAACACCATTTGGTCATTTTCTTGACCTAGCAGGTTACTATAGCTACAGTACAACCTGCCACACCTTTCATTTTAGATTTAGGTGCTAGAAACTCAAAAACGAGCTCTGTGACCGCCACCATTTTTTATTTTGAAGCAATGATCACATGTTAAAATGAAATATTTTTCAAACTTTTAAAAGGGAATTCAAAGTTACCTTGAGTTATTGAAAATTAAAGTTGGTTCCCAACTGCTTCCAGAAAGTTTGTTTTAAACTTTGAAATAAAATATTAACCAGCTAGTAGTCTTTGCCAAGGCTAGTAACTTTATGTCCTTTATTCTTCAAAATAGAAAATCGTAACGCAAAGCCCGGCTTTGCTGAAGTATATAACCAATGAAGCTTAGCACAGCCTGCGTTACAGGGCAACTGAAGACGAAATTTTAAAACACTTACCTGACTGGTTTGCCATTACTTAACTCTTTCTTAGTTTTAAAGGGAACGGATACTTCTGTTGTTCCAATGTTGCCATCAGGAGGCGTCGGAGCGGTCGGTGGGTCTGAAAAAACAATATAGAAAAAAAGAAAAGAAAACAAAAAACAAAACAAAACAAAACAAAAACAACAACAACACCAAAAAAAAAAAAAACAAAAAAAGAAAAAAAAAACAAAAAAAAAAACAAAAACCGAAGGTAGGTATATTAGTTTGATGGAAAATATATAAGCGTTCTCTGACTAGAGCGTTGAAATACTATCTGGCAAGGTGAAATTTCGAGAGGAACTGACGCTTGGAAGTTTATCGTTTTTTTCCGAGCCCATATTCAACATACACAAGAGAAGATGAAGGGTGGAAGAGTTAATCCCCTACATGGGCCATATTCACGAAGTAATCCTTCTAAAATTATTTTTAGACAAGTATGGTGACCAGTTCTTCCCCGGATCCCGGATAATGTTACCACGGGTGTTGCTTGCATCACTTCTTTTGAACAGTTCACCTCCTGCTAACTGTTATTTAGATGTTTCGCTAAATTTCAAAACAATATTGTACATGTACATCATTATGTGCATCTGAATTTTTGTTAAAATTGCTATTTGCTGTGTTTGTGAAAAGGAGCTATATCCTCACCTTCAGTTGTTGCATTTTTAGGACTGCTTGCAGGACCTGCACCCTTCACCGTTGCAGCCTGAACTCGAAATGAATATGTTCTAGACTGTCTGAGCCCATTTACAACTGCTTTCAGAAGGGATGCAGCTACTTCCTTTTCGCCCGTCTCTTTCTCAACCGTGTAAAATATGACGTACTTTGTAATGATACCATGCCTAAACTCCTCAGGTACCGGCTGCCATTCCAACTCGACACTAGTACTGTTCAGTACCGTAACAATCGTTAATACAGGAGCCTTAGAAGGTACTGCAATATGCAAAAATTTCAGTAAGCGTTTGTTAATAAAGTACAAGTAGGTTTAAGTTCATTTGGCCGACCAATGTCGACTTAAAGATTATTACAGTACGTTCTTCAGATACTTGCTTCATGTGCCCCTCCTTGGTTTGAATTCTAGTCGTAATAAAAGAGACGGGGGCTTTTCCTGTATGCATCTTAACGAGTATAGGTGCTAAGGTAGAAACGCTCTCCTTTTATGATACTCGTTAAAAATGGCACGACGTGGTTGGTATGTACATGCAGAATCGTCGTATGCACATGTGAGTCATTGATAACCTCATGACGTCGAAATAATGTGATTATTATCTCCAAATTGCTTTAGTTGTAAACAATTATGGGGTCCATTTTTGTTAACTGAAAAATAAGCACATTATCGAGAACAATCGAGAGCAACCGCCGGTTGATACACTTTGTATTGTCTATTGTGGCCTCATTTCTGTCAAAAGAATGCTTCACCTAATTGGACTTCGCAGACCCAGACCTCTACCCTCACTTATTACTTATTGCAAATGTTATTCTTTTACTATCTTGCCATCTTCATTTACTTGCAGGACGGATATGGATGGTTACAAAACCAAGTGTTTCTACATCAGTGACACCTTAAACTGGGGAATTAATTAAAACCAACCAATCATCCCAACTCTGCGTCTGTGATAAACACAGGCTTTCTTTACTAGGTGATTTATTCTAACTACCTCACAAATGTAATATGCTTTCGTGTACTTGGTCTACTCACTGCCTTGCTTCGTGCTGACAGTGACAGGAACACTGGCTGGACCATCGCCTTTCACAGTTGCAGCTGACACCTGGATACTGTATTTCGCGTACCTTTTAAGACCTGTTAACTCAACACTAAGTGTGGATGAATCAACCCGTTTCGACATCTCTGCACCTCCCTGTGTCTCCATATAAATTACTGTATAATAGCGGATATTACCGCGCTGTTCATTGACTGGTACCTCATCCCATGCGACTAAAATGCTGGTCGAGCTCGTGTTCTGTCCTCTCACATTTTGAGGAGCAGCACTGGGCACTGAACATAGAAGAATCGATAATAAGAGAGTAACAATGATGAAATCGCAACTTCAATAAACACAATGTAAGAGTTATAGATAACGTCCAAGAAGAACTGAAGCCTTATTCTGAACGACATAGGAAAAAAATGGAGTTTCTTGCAAAGTTTCGGATGATCACACTACCTTCCACGAGTGTCTTGAAACTGGCAAATTTTCAAAATGAACACGTGCCAACTATACGCAGTCGATTGATGCTCTCTAAAATTCGTTTAGAGTAAACACGAGCATAAAGCGATCTTTAGAGAGCTCGCAGATCGCACTGTTTGCTCTTCGTGGAGTGAAAAAATGGTGCTTGCTCACCGTGTTGAAGACGTAAATTATCTCTGCTTTCCTCAAGACATTCAAGTTGTGGCCTCTTTTTGCCATCGTAGGGTTCATGTTGGGCGGGTAATTTGATGGAAATCTGAATACTAACTTACCATCTTGGTTTGTAACAAAAAAATCAGGATCGCTGTAGTTTCCATCGCCCTTGCCGGTAGACGCCAAAACCCTGACACTGTAGTTCATATCCCTTATCAGCCCAGTTAGATTCACCTCACGTGTCGGAAAGTAGACTGTTAAGTTTTCAACCAGTAAAGAACTGATCGCCTGATAGCTCACCGTACAGCTAATAATGATACCATTCTTGTCTGCAGCTGGAACTTCATTCCACCTGACTAAAAGTGAAGAGGAAGTTGTGTCTTTTAACTGTAAATCCTGGGGAGGAGCGCTGGGTCCTGAAAAGGTAATTAGAAAGAATACTTTTTCATTAGCGAACAAGAAGTTATACTGTTTCTGCCAGGAGCCACTTCCCCATGTACATCAATCAAACATGTCTTTGGACTAACATTTGCTACGACCGGTTTTATTTAGCCTTTAGGTGTCAATTTAATTTTGAAGCTCAGTGCAGTACTTGTATTAATTTGCAGACAGGGCGTATCCAAAAGAACATTTCATCGGAGGGTAAAGGGGAGGTTGGTGACAAGCTTTACCTGAATCCTTTAGTTGAAGCCTGAAAATGACCATTTTACGGAAATCTTGTTGAGTTTTTAAAGTACACAATTTCCATGTTATAACATGGAATGCTTAGCAATGTTAGAATTTAAAAATTTAAAAATGGCAACCAGGGATAGAGTGGTGGTCAAAGCACTCGCTTCCCAACAATGGGGCCCAAGTTTAAATCCCAGACTGGACGACAGATAAGGGTTGAGTTTGTTGTTGGTTTTAGCTTTGGCTCAAAGTTTCCTCTCCGGGTTCTCTCCCGTCGTAAAAACCAACATTTCTCAAGTCGTTTTCGATAAGGAATCCAAAAGCCACAGGTTTCCAGATGGTACTGCTGTTATGTTCTTTCCTCAGTAAAAGGATACTTATTTACTTATTTCGTAAAACCTGATCCGTTCCTGGTTATTTAAACCGTACTTATATGCACTCAGTCAGCAAAAAAATGCTTACTATCCTGGTCTGTTCTAACAACAATAACAGGATCACTGGCTGGTCCATTTCCTTTTACAGTAGATGCAAACACAGTGATATCGTAGTTGACGTACTCCTTTAGATTTGTCAATTCGGTTTGATGAACAGAGCCATTTACTTGAACTTTCCCATTGTCATTCTCTGTTTGTGAGTGGTAAGTAATCGTGTAACCCGTGATGATACCATTCCGTTTTTCAGCTGGAACTTCATCCCACATGACTAAGATGCTGGTTGAGCTGCTGTTGTTGCCTGTTATATTTTGTGGAGCACCATCAGGTTCTGATAGAAAAGTTGAAAACAAGTTAACTTTGCAATGATTTTCACTAGGCTTTTATATATGATTCCTGCAAAGACTTCCAAAATAACTGTTTCTTAAAATTGTCAAGGGCATGCCTAACGTTAGTTGCCTGATGTAGCGCGAATACTGTACATGCGTGATATGCACATACAGAAAACATAAAGCTTGTTGGGGTCAAGTGTCTATTACCAAGCCGTTAAGAAAATTTTCTTCACGTACAACCAGAAGAAACAAAAAAAAAAAAAAAAAAAAAAAAAGCGGCGCGGCTAGGAAGAACTACAAAAAGGCCTGAACGAAAGCAAATGGCCTAGCAAGTGGTTGTTCACTGATACCCTGGAGTACAGGATACAATCCCCTTATTGTGCTTTCAAAAAAGGCACCGATAATGCTGATGTGCTTATGTACACTCTTTATTTAGTTGAAGTTTCTCACTCTTTCCTTTCATCAGCTACAGCTGACCAGGATAAAGAAATGCCAAGCCATACACATACATAATTACATACATATCCTTTATTAAAGTGTCTGGTCGTTCTAGCGAAAAGGCACTAATTGGGAACACCAGACACATATTTTCGTTGACCGTTTAACAGAATATGAAAACTATACGAAAAAATATCTGGTTGGGACGACAAAACGGTGACCCCAGCCGCTTAACAGAGGTGGTCACTTGACCGAAATCTGGTTTGCGGTATTACACTGACTATATTAATACATGTTTCTAGGACTAACAACCGGTCGCTGAAGAGACGGCAACGACTTGACTGTACTCCCAATAGTGGGTAATATCAATAGCTCATGTTTAAAAAACGATCCTTGACCAGTGTTCCCGTGATGATTTGATTTCAAAAGAAAACATCTATACTGATATGATCTCTTACTATGTAAACAGTTTATGAAATTCTAACACCTTAAATTTCTGCCGTCCTTCAAAGTGCACGGGTTATTTTCTTTGAAAAAGTTCCTTTCATTGATATTATTACTTTTTTTGCCTCAAACTGGTGAAAGAAGTTAATTCTACACAGGAAAGGTCAGCTCGAAAGTGATTAACAAACAAGAACCAAGCAGCCACAAAATCCACCATAACAACCACAAGAAAAAAATTTAAATTAAAATCACTTACTGTCCTGGTCCGTTCTAACAACAATAACACGGTCACTGGCTGGTCCATTTCCTTTCACAGTAGATGCATACACTGTGATATTGTAGTTGACGTACTCCTTTAGATTTGTCAAATTTTTTTGACGATCATCAAGACCAGCCGAAACACTTCCATCGTCATTCTCTGTTTGTGATTGGTAAGTAATGGTGTAACCCGTGATGATACCATTCTGTTTATCAGCTGGAACTTCGTCCCACGTGACTAAGATGCTTGTTGAACTGCTGTTCCGGCCTGTTACATTTTGTGGAGCACCATCAGGTTCTGATAAAAAAAAAAAAAAAAAAAAAAAAAAATAATAATAAAAAAAACAGAGCATGTGAGCACGAAAAGCTTTTTTTCACAGATGGGAGTTGTAGTATTGTATTTTAGGACTGGGCTTAGGCCCATTGCATGCTGGGCCAACGCAGGCCCGGTTACCGTTGTCGTTGTAGTTTCATAGCTAGTATGACAGTCATAGTTTATTAAAGGAGTTCCTGACAGAGTATATTGATTGCATGGAACGAATGTTAATTGAAAAGAAACAAGTAGTTACTTACTATCCTGGTCTGTTCTCACAACAATATTAGGATCACTAGATGGTCCATCTCCTTTCACAGTAGATGCAAAAACTGTAATATTGTAGTTGACGAACTCCTTTAGACCGGTCAATTCCTTTTCACTTTCTTCAGCACCAGCTGGAACAATGTTATTGTCATTCTGTGTTTGTGAGTGGTAAGTAATGGTGTAACCCGTGATGATACCATTCTGTTGATCAGCTGGAACTTCATCCCACATGACTAAGATGCTTCTTGAGCTGCTGTTCTGGCCTATTATATTTTGTGGAGCACCATCAGGTTCTGATAGCAAAGTTGAAAACAAGTTAACTTTACAATAATTGTCAATACGCTTTCATATATGATTCCTACGAAAAGATTTCCACTCTCTTCACACATTTGTGGTGCAGCACTAGGCTCTGATATAGAAATTTAATTTGAGTTTCACTTGCATAAACATTACTTATACTTTACAATTAATTATTCTTGCTAATATCTCACTTTGTTATACTATTTATTGCATATTTTCATTTTATTTGTCACTGTATAACTGACGATGGATGATGTCTAATCCGAAACATGAAACTGCGGGCACCATAATGGGAAACTGTCTATGAGTAAATAATGCATAACTACAAATAAAATAACCCGAAGTTATGTTTACAAGGAAGTACCATGAGTTCCATCTGTCAAAATGCTTCATTTTGATTAGTTATATGAACAAACATATAAACACTAAAGGCATACCTAATCACAGCTGTTTAAAATCTCAAGTAACTTATTTTTATCGGAAACAAGTGAAAATAAAAGAGGCATTTGGAAAATTTGAGTTTGGCCTCACTGAAATGTGCATTCCTTGGTGGGGAATTTCTCTTAAGATAATTACATTCATATTATGAATGATTTTACTAGGATAACAAAAAAAAAAACATTCACACGTTCTCCACTGAAGAGTTATCAAGTGTTATAATGACTGCATGAACCTGCAAGAAGAAACCGCTATACCAACCAGAAGAAACGTATACTACAATACAAATTACTTACTATCTTGGTCTGTTCTAACAACAATTGGATCACTGGCTGGTCCATCTCCTTTCACAGTAGATGCAAACACTGTGATATTGTAGTTGACGTACTCCTTTATATTTGTCAATTCCGTCTGACGAACAGAGCCATTTACTTGAACATTTCCATTGTCATTCTCTGTTTGTGACTTGTAAGTAATGGTGTAACCCGTAATGATACCATTCTGTTGATCAGCTGGAACTTCATCCCATATGACTAAGATGCTGGTTGAGCTGCTGTTCTGTCCTTGTGCATTTTGTGGAGGACCAAAAGGTTCTGATATAGAAGTTAAAAGTTTAGTTATATTGTAACGAATGTGGCTGGGCCTTAGTGCCTAGTTACACAATGCTGACTACCTGTTTGTTTATTTTACATTTGTCATACATGTATATCTTTTCAACCTTAGTTTCGTTGTGTATCGTGAACATATACCATGACTAACAAATAATGCATTGTGTATATAACTGCTATTTGCCGGCCGGGAGGTCCGTATTGGAAAAAACTGTGCGCGAGGTCTTGAGTATGCGGCGTCGCGCCTTACTCAGTGTTTCCCAATAGGGAATGAGCAAGGCCGACAAATAACGTCTTCGTGGTTATTTCTTATCCACGATATTGCTTTGAAAGAAACATTCGTGTTGAGTTTTAATTAAAGCAGTTCAGGTAAAAACTGGCGTACGCACGTGTTAGACATTCCGGGCACAAAAAGCGATAAAAAAGCTTGAAAAGTTGCCAAAGTGTTGAATGCTTCCACTTTACGTTGCTCTGCAGTGTAACAAAAAGCTTAAAAAGTTGCCAAAGTTGGCTATTTAGGAGTGATGCATACTCGGGTCCGGATAGGAAAATGTGCACCACTAGAGCGCACACGATAGGTCAATCGGATTCAAGGATTTAGGATTCCGGACCGCTGAGAAGCTGGAGGAAAAAAATAAAAAGAGAAAACGTACTGTACCAGAACGACAACCTGAAGGTTATTACTTACAACATCAGATAGAATCTGTGTTTTTCCAGATTAATACAAACTATGTCATATTGACATATCCATTTTTTTTGACATTCTATGTCATATTGTCTCAATATGACATAGTTGGGCGCAATTTTCCAAGTGTGGCGCATTTTTTGACATTCTATGTCATACTGTCTCAATATGACAGAATTCCTTTGGGATGCTCATTAAATCTCAAAACAAATGAAGTACAAACAACAACTACCGAGCTGTGTTCTCAAGACGTGCGCAAATTTTCATTAAAACTGAATAACAAACATCTCTAGCGTTCTACAATGTGGTCAGTTACTTAAACCTATAAAAAACTTTAACATGTCACTTCGTTTTACCAGAGTCCCGAAGTCTCTTAGTGAAATGGCATGAGTCAAAAATTACCATAACGACCAAAAGGAGAGCTTGATAGGAAACTCTATTAACTACGGAATTACCAAAACATACACCAAAAATTCGCGATAAGAAATATTACTTACTATCCTGGTCTGTTCTAACAACAATTGGATCACTGGCTGGTCCATCTCCTTTCTCAGTAGATGCAAGCACTGTGATATTGTAGTTGACATATTCGTTTAGATTTGTCAGTTCTGTCTGACGAACAGAGCCATTTACTTGAACATTTCCATTGTCATTCTCTGTTTGTGAGTGATAAGTAATGGCGTAACCCGTGATGATACCATTCTGTTGTTCAGCCGGAACTTCATCCCACATGACTAAGATGCTTGTTGAGCTGCTGTTCTGTCCTCTCACATTTTGTGGAGCACCATCAGGTTCTGACGTAAAAAAATGTAAAACCAAGTTTACTAAAGGCTTAATGACCCTTGATAACTGTCGTTATTTACTTTACGAAGATACTTCAGCCTATTCACTTTCTCTGCAAATTAAGTTAATTTGCAAAGAAAGTGAGTAGGCTGAAGTATCTCTGTAAAGTAAATAACGATGGTTATCAAGGGTCATTAAGCCTTTCCGACGTCACTTACTTGAGAAAAGTACAACATGAATCAAGGCTATCAGTAAGAAAACTGAGAGGTAAAGGTAACATCAATGGTGGGTAAGGTGCATGTAAAAGAGACTAGCACTACTGAAATTTCCTTTTGCGAATAGATTGACATTTAAAATGCTTTAAGCTTGAGAAAGCAGCCGCCTTGTGTCATTTTCTTGTTACATGTAAGTGACCATTTCTGAAATTTACACCAAGCATCTCTTACAGGCTTAAAAGGGGAAGGTGCGCACTCCGGCCAAAATGACCAACATTGCTAGAGCTTAAGGACGGTGCCTACTAAATACAAAGGTTTTTGCGTCAGATTTGGACCACGCAGAAAAAGTAGATCTTTACAAGGGCTATTGGAATCCACAAAGAAATATTAGGGTAGGCGGGCATTTTTTCGCGATAATTAGCCTTGGATCTCAACAAAAATGCTGACATCAGCATTTTTCTGAAAAAAGAAGGAAAGGATATTTCTTCACAGATTTCCTTAGAATTCACCTTCACATACAGAAAAGCAAACACATTCACATGGTAAATGGTGACATAAAAACCATTTTTGGTATGTTTTTAATAACAAAATTGTTGCTAAAGCGCTTTTAGCCCCTCTGACAGCCTTCCTCTGGTTCAGCTAAAATATAGTTTAAATACCTTTTGCCCACATCCAGAAACTAATAACTTCCATTTCATAACATAAAATGTAGGGGTAACCATGTGTTTTTTTAAAGTTATTGATCTTTTATGGAAACTTTTACGGTGCCCGTTATATTTTATCCTGTCACCTCCCCAGTAAGCAAAACATTTGCGTATCTCGCACTTGTTTAATACTACACTCTATTACTTATTACAAAAACTTAATTTACTTACATCACCATTATCACTACTTACAAATTACAAATTACAGTACCAGTCAACATTGGGTACAACACTAATAATACACATGAAAAAATTACTTGATTCTGATTGGCTAAGAGCAGTGCAGTTCAAGTGTAACACTAGTGCAAAAAGTGTAACATCAGTGCAAAAAGTGTAACACCAGTGCCAATTACACATCGAAATTCTGGATTATGATTGACTGAAAGACAATAGGAACTTTTCTAAGAAAATGATATCACGTAAAATGATGACGAAAATTTTGTGTTGAAACTTTGAAAAAAGTTTTCTCGAAGGAGAAAAAATGGCTTCAAGAAAGATCTTCCGGCACCTCCTCCGCGCGAATTTTTTCATGTTTATATTATTAAGTAATCATACGGTTTTTCTCGTTCAGTTTTGAGTTAATTTGCACTTGTGAGTTTTTCAAAAAGCTGAAATTACACACGCCGAAGCGGCTTGTGCAATTTCAGCTTTTTGAAAAACTCACTCGTGCATATCAATTCCAAATTGAACTCGAAACCGTATGATTACTTATACTAACAATATAACAACCTTTTTAACAGGAGTTCATCCAAAATAAAAATGATATTACTAATAGGGACAAAAATAATAATAATAATAATAATAATAATAATAATAATAATAATAATAATAATGTAGCCACGAGAGTTAAATTTTTCCGTTTTTGGTCGCCTTTTCTTTTTTGTTTTGTCTTTGTCGTTAAAGGTTAACTTTTTGCGTACCTTTTTTGTGCAGTTTTAAATGCAAATTAGTTTTTGCACGTTGTGTTATGTAATCGTCTATTGTTTATCACGTAACCTCGTTAAGTTTATTCTTTTAGTTCAAAATTCCGTTTAAAAGCGTTATAGTTTTTTTATTTGTATTCAGTCGTTGTCAAATCCGGAGTGCCGTACAGATCTTGTAAGTAATCTCGTTTTTCCTTTCTATTTTTTGCTGTTTTTCGTATTGTTGTATTTTCAGTTTATTTAAGTTTAAGTTCGTATTTATTAATTTATGTATTTGTTATTTTGGTTTTAAGTGAATCGTTGGAATTAAAGACGAATTCGAAGCGCACATGAGTGTTATTTGCAAATAATATAACTAACAGATACAATACTACTACTGTTACTAATACACTATTCTAACATCTAACGAAAGCAAAGATGAGCGAAAAAAATATACGGACATGAAAAATTAAGTTAGAGCTGTTCAATGAAAAGAAGAAGCTAAATGTTATTCAATTAAATATCACTTGCTTCGCTCGCGTACTACGTCATCCGCAGGTACATGTTTACATTTGGATTTCAGTTTAATTTTCGACAGATAAGAGATAGTTTTTCAGCTGGAAGCCGTTAACAGTTAGTGGTTATCGATATGCTGCTATTCTGGTGTTCCTGGTTTAAGTAGAGGGTCAATAAACTTGATTTGGTCACAGCAGGAAAATTTTGCTTTCATTTTAGTCGTGTACTTACACGGTAGCGTAGTTGATTGTGTCATTGTCAACTCAAGTGCGCGCATGGCGCTTAAACCACGCCTTGCATGATGTGTAGAACGTGTGCGCACTAACAAAAGTAGGCACCGTCCTTAATAAGAGTTTTTACAGCATGAAGCAACTACAAGAATCACAAATACTCGCCCTAAGTGGGAAGGTAGTCTATGGTAGGTAATCCCCCTGCATTTTTTTAGACTGTTCTCACAGTTCATCAATTGTCAAGAATTCAGGGGTGTAGACAAGCATCATAGGAGAAGAGCGCCGTCTCTAGAAACACAACACAATGGCTTGGCCAGTGCTCAAAACAAGACTGATCGATCCGAGCTGTCACTCTGCTGACCATTATGCCATCACGTCTCTCAGCAGCACTGAACGTGCACTCTAGTCTCTTAACTAGTAACTTTGAGATGACAAGCTATTTAGCTCTCATGTGAGCACGAAAAGCTTTTTTTCACAGATGGGAGTTGTAGTATTGTATTTTAGGACTGGGCTTAGGCCCATTGCATGCTGGGCCAACGCAGGCCCGGTTACCGTTGTCGTTGTAGTTTCATAGCTAGTATGACAGTCATAGTTTATTAAAGGAGTTCCTGACAGAGTATATTGATTGCATGGAACGAATGTTAATTGAAAAGAAACAAGTAGTTACTTACTATCCTGGTCTGTTCTCACAACAATATTAGGATCACTAGATGGTCCATCTCCTTTCACAGTAGATGCAAAAACTGTAATATTGTAGTTGACGAACTCCTTTAGACCGGTCAATTCCTTTTCACTTTCTTCAGCACCAGCTGGAACAATGTTATTGTCATTCTGTGTTTGTGAGTGGTAAGTAATGGTGTAACCCGTGATGATACCATTCTGTTGATCAGCTGGAACTTCATCCCACATGACTAAGATGCTGGTTGAGCTGCGAACCTGTCCTTTCACATTTTGTGGAGCACCATCAGGTTCTGATGTAAAAGTTCAAAACAAGCTAGCCGCTTAGCATGATTGGTTGGTTGAGCTTTCGTACATATATGTGTAAATGTTGTGAGGGCAGTTATTAACAGTCTTCTTCTTTAGTGGTTATCATAATCATTTTGTATGTTCCTGTCTATTTTAATTACTTAATCTGTATACCAACAAGGTACAAGGTAACATGTCACACTACGAAATTATTACTTTACGAAATTAATAATAATAATAATAATAATAATAATAATAATAACAAACACTAATAATACTTATTATAGCTACATTTTTCTAGGGCGCATTTCCCAACTCGATCAAATTGCGCCTAACAGCAAATAACTAACTAAATGAAATAGAACAAAATACCTAACTAACCAACCTTCTAACTAACTAAAATAACTGACTAATTTATCACTTAAGAAAAATAACAGACTAATTAACTAATTAATAGATGATATTTGCAGTGTTAGACCAGGGGTTTGTACACGTAAGAGGGACACCACTAGAAAATGAAATCGCATTACATGTATCTCTAACAAACGCCTCTTAACAGATGTCAGCAACTACCGGCGCCTTACAAACGACTTTTCCTCGACGGAAACGAAACCGACAAACGAACTTCTAGCAGACCGACTTAATTTAACAATAGACGGACCAAAATCCGATTAATTTAACAAACAATAGACGGATCGAAACCGACCAACGACTGATGACAAACTTTACTCGAGTTTTTTAGCCAATACCATCATGGCTAGACTGACCAATCACGTTCAACGGACTCGACTTATAACATCATCGACTGACAAACACTATTCACTTGACTCTGAAGATGACTTTCGCTCAGGTTGTAGAAACGCCAGTCACCAACAACAGTTCTTTTCAGAACTACCCTCACCCGGACGATCACACTATACGAACGTAATTAACCTTTAGTACCGTGTCACCGTCCACGGCTTGAATCCGTTAATGATGAGACCGTGAATTATGTTTGTTAACAATTGCCTCCTCTCTATCATATACGTGTTACTCTAGTACATGCTTCAGAAACGATATGCCAGTAGTGATTTTGAAACCATTGCTCTATCAAAATTCGTAATGATCTAACAAGATACAGTTGTCAGCAATCCTACAAAATCAAATCCTACCTTATTATGGAATGTTTGAGAAAAAAAGGAAAAACACTGCGCGTTCATGACTTGATTATCCGAAACAAAATTTTCCAAAGTTACGAAACATGTTGACGAAGCGGAAGAGAATTTTTTTTCCTATTTACAAGTAGCACGAAGAAGTAGCTTATTTTAACGCCAAATAAGAAATTGTAGCCGTCGCGATTGTCTCAAAGGATCTCATCCTGACAATTGAAAACCTACCAGATTTTAAAAGCTTTTCGCCACATTTAAACCGCGGGCCATAGGAGAATAAAGAAGATTACGTGATAGGAATTTTGACCTTCAACAGTTCATTTTCCAAACCATATTCAGTCAGGCTTACGGGAACAAAACCACAATGATATCCCCAAACGCCTAGTACATTTTGACTCCAGGGAAGTCATGTTGACGCGTTAACACCAAATTGCATGGGTAAGAAGGATCAGTTTTTTAAGGAACATCTTCAAGCTTTATCCACTGACCTGGTTAGTAACCGAAGAGTTCCAAACTTGCACGATATCAGTATACGCTTGGGTATTGTGGCAATATTTCTCTCTCTCGCTTTCTCTCACTTGTACTTAAAAATTTAATAAACATTGCTCAGCGTTCTGAGAACCCTGAGCTAGCAAATCCGTTACCTCTTAAATCGAACAAACCTGAGAAAGATAGGAGGGTGAAGGAAAACCTACAGCAAATACTACCACAATATTAAAATTGAAATAAAACCAATAACTATGTACCAACTGAAAACAATAAATAGCGTTTTCCACGCAGTTTGATCGGCTACTACCCAAACCTCGGGTTAGTGTGTAGCAAAATGGATTGCGGGTATTTGATCCTACCAGCTTGGTATACACAAAAACAGTCGGTGTCGGTGGTTAGTGAGGGGGTTTATAACTTTCCTTCTGTTTCACGGAACATTCTCCAACCGGTTCAGCTCTTTTTTGCTTTGTTTATTTAAGACGGAAAATCCTATCAGTTTTTTTTTCTTGTAACTGTCTGTTTTGTAACTTCTGTTTATTAAGTCGACACTTTACAAAATACTCAAAACTCTGAACCAAAACCTCACCCAAACTCGAAACACCTCTAGCCTGCGTACCAAGCGTTACCGTACGAAGAGCTTTTTCCACATTCTGGCCCCGTGCAAACTGGGCTTCGTACGGGAACGCTAAAAAAAACTTCCAACTAATTCGCATGATGATCTATAATTCGATTTAAGAACAACTAACATAAAGCAACAAGTATTCCTTCAAAAATTTGACGCCACACAGACAGTCACAGAAAGAACAGCTCACTTTTCATGAAAACATACTTATATATATTATCGCTGTACATTTTACAATAAATTCACTGTATTCTTGAGTGTTTCAATACAGTGAGAGAATCAGTCATAACACCCACAGACAAAATTACTTACTCACTACCAAGTTACCAAAACATCCCCAAAAAAACCTGATAAAAATAAATTACTTACTATCTTGGTCTGTTCTAACAACAATAACAGGATCACTGGCTGGTCCATCTCCTTTCACAGTAAATGCAAACACTGTGATATTGTAGTTGACATACTCCTTTAGACCGGTCAATTCCTTTTGACGATCTTCACGACCAGCTGAAACACTGTCATTGTCATTCTCTGTTTGTGACTGGTAAGTAATGTTGTAACCCGTGATGATACCATTCTGTTGTTCAGCTGGAACGTCACCCCACGTGACTAAGATGCTGTTTGAGCTGCTGTTCCATCCTTGTACATTTCGTGGAGCACCAGCAGGTTCTGATAGACAAGTCCGAGACAAGATTTTTGTAAGCATTTTGTGAAATTTTAGTACCAGACTTCCCTAACGGCCTTGAGATTTCACAAGTGTTTTAGAAAGTTTCCACACATGAGAGCTAACGAGTGTTTTATCAAGAAGAATCAAAAAGTAAAAAACTACCAAAACACCACAAGAAAAGGCTGCAAATAACAATTACTTACTATCCTGATCTGTATTTTAATCAAATGGAATACATCTGTAACAAACTACCATAACACCCAAACGGAAAGCTTGATACAAAAGTATACTTACTATCCTGGTCTGTTCTAACAACAATTGGATCACTGGCTGGTCCATCTCCTTTCTCAGTAGATGCAAGCACTGTGATATTGTAGTTGACATATTCGTTTAGATTTGTCAATTCCGTCTGACGAACAGAGCCATTTACTTGAACATTTCCATCGTCATTCTCTGTTTGTGACTTGAAAGTAATGTTGTAACCCGTGATGATACCATTCTGTTGATCAGCTGGAACTGCATCCCACGTGACTAAGATGCTGGTTGAGCTAATGTTCTGTCCTTTCACATTTTGTGGAGTACCATCAGGTTCTGATAGACAAGTCCAAAACAAGATTTTTGTAAGCCAATAATGCAAGCTAACAAGAATAAATTTTATGTTTTGTCTAAGCTATATATTTCCTTTTTTTTGTATCATAACATTTTTGCGTCAACTGCTTTGACGTAAATAAAAAGCAATCTTGAAGAAAACGTGTTTAAAGAGCCTTCCTAAGTTGTCTGGATACAGTTTTTTTCTGGACCATGCTTAGCGTTTTAAATCACCTAGTTATCGGAAATATATTGACGTTCCCAAAGGCCTCCTTATAGTTAACCCAATACTTTTTGTTTAATAAATTAAGACACCTTTACTTCAGCATCAATTCTGAATTTCATATCCTTATATTAATGGTGTGTCAAAGTACACAGAAAAGCAACGGGAATAATGCAATGTATGTCTTCAGAAAATACTTTGTACGGTTTTTAAAGCTATTAATTACGATCACGCTCCTAAAAGCATAAAAAAGTTATTAGATTTTAGGTCAATACCACAACCTACGGACTAAAAACGTGGCGCTAACCAGCGCCAAAGCCATGGAACCTGCTACTATGTTCACACAGAGCCATTAGAAACTTTAAGGCCTTCTAAAACAGAATAAAAAAATGACCTTGTGGGCCTTTTAACCAAACTTTGTACTTATTGTTACTTATATGATTATCGTTTTTTTTTTTTTTTTTTTTTTTCTGTTAACAAGGAATCATTTTAGATTGTATCTCGTGATCCTGACTTGAACATTTTAAAAACTTTTGCTCATACAGTGGAACCCCGCCTTACGGTCAACCCGTTGATACAGTCACCTCGCTGTTACGGCCACTTTTTTTGTCCCGGCGAAACGGCCATAACTACTGTACAAAAAAAGGAGTTTTACCAAATCTACAGTAGTTAAAAAAGTGGCAAAAAATATGGACAAGGCAGTAAAAGATGTATTATGACCATTAGTGACAGAAAAGTATAGACCATATTTATTTTATTTGGTCGAAAGTTCAAAGCTACTGTGCCAAGGACAAGGAACTCTACCAAGGCTGCTGTGAAAATTGAGAAACCAAGAAAATAAAGAGGCGGTAAAAAATCTATTTCGACTGCTAGAGATGGAATATTACTGACTTAAATTACATTTCGAAAATCACAAAATGGCCCTGAAGCAACTTCCATCAATGCAGACTAAAAGTTAAGAACTCCTCTAGACTCCAAGTTTTAAATTCAAGATTACCCATTGGTAAAACCGAGAAAAATATCGAAATAGCGGTAAAAGGATTCAAAATGCTTGTAAAGAAGAGAGACTAGTAAATTAGCCGTGTTACCTTCTTTGTTGATTTAAGGCTTCAAGAGAACACGGACAAAGCACATACATAACTTAATAGAAGTCTTTTTAATTAAGACCATGTGCACGGTACACACACAAAAGCGGAGCCCCTCATCAATAACAGGAGGGAGGTCATGGGTTTGATTCCTAACTGGGACTCAGATTTTTTCGTTGTCCAACGCTCGTGTCATGTTGATCGATTCACCTCTCACGTTTCATTACTGAGCTTAAAATTCACCGTCTTTATTCACTTTACTTATCACTACTTACGATGACTTCAACAGTGCTGATCCTAGCAGTATGCAGGACGCATGTCACATATAAACTCAGTTAAATGACCTTGCTCTCCATGAGTTCTCGTAGCTCAGTGGATAGAGCGCCTGCCTGGTGTTCGGGAGATCATGGGTTCGATTCCTGTCGGGGACTCAGATTTTTTCTTTGTCTCACACTCCTGTCATGTTGATCAATTCACCTTTCACATGGTTAAAATCTTTACATGCCCTTTAAACGTAGTCCTGGAACCATTTCTTCAGGCAAACATTTCTACATACTTAGTGCCCATCACTACTATTAAAGGGCATGGTCAGAGAGGGTTCAGCTTCTTCAACAGGTTGGGAATTAATAGGGTAATCGATCTTCCTCTGAGGTTGTTCACTATATCTCTTCGGCAGGTTAACATATGTCTGATTAATACTTAGTAGTGATGACTCGTAAGTCTTCACCAGGTGACTTATGTTTCTTCTGATTACTGTAGCTTCACAATTTCTCCTTGTCGGTTGATGACGGCCTCATACACACCGTGTCGCCAAACTGTAGGCCAGCTAACACCGCGTCGTCGTCGCCGTCGTCATCGCCGTCTTCGTCGATCACATGCTCTCTTAACGCCACATGGTTGGCGGAGCCAGCGAAAGGAACCAAAGGGTGTGTTGAATGAAGGTTGTCAGATATGGTGACTCCTTGATAAAAAAAAAATTCACCCACCTACCTTTTCCAAGACAACACTATAGTTTTTCAAATCCAATCTTAGCCTAGAACACTAGGTGTGGTTTGCAACTTGTCAGTCATAAAGCTAACAGTTTCAGATTCAGCAATGTCAGACACCCTTACCTTGATAAAGTTCAGTTGTGACATGTTTAAGCAGCTTAGAGTGGCCTGACATCCTCATCAATAACAAACAAATTAACGTGTTTTCTTATCTCACCCCTGGTATATCTGAGAGAGAATTTTCCAAGAAGATCCATTATAGATCCAGTATGCATCTTGAGCGTTGCAGATGTTTTCTTCGAAAACAAATCTTTGGAATTATTCTAGATGAGTGAAAATTATTTCGAGTAGTAATGGTGGCTCATGTGGGCCGTAACCAATCAGGAGCCAAGAAAGACAATAGGCTATTGTTTGGGGAATAATGGATGCTATTGTTCTCCGAATCCAAGATGGCGCTATTTTATTTTCAGGCAATCCGGAGCCGAATTAAAAATTCAAGATGGTGGCGCCCACGAAAGTCGGCCATGTTGGAAAACGGCCCACCAGCCTCGACGGAGGACCTGGGATTGGTCTCACGGATTTCAATGGCAACAAAAATCACACCAGGGTCACGCAAAAATGTCATGCAGCTTCAAACTCGATACTTACAGTGTCCTGTGGTCCTAAACGACAGACATCCGTCCGGCAAGCGGCCATGATGAAGATTGAGAGACTTGGGTTCCACTGCAGGTTAGATAGGGTGGTGCAAAGCATGGTGAGATGATGACCTCATCAGGAACCAATCAGAGAATAGATGAAATCAGCCTACATCAGTATAGACCCATTTATTTCGCTTTCATGTTCGGATTTTAATGAGATGCATCCAACTGTGACTCATGAAAATTCGTCTTCATCTGGCAAGGGTGTCACGCATCACGCAAAATTCATTTTAAAAACAAAGATTATATTCTCCAAAAGTCTTGATGTTACAAACTAGGTCGTGTTCTGAGTGACCAACCTCCATACACTGTTTACAAACAAGGTATGTGCGTGCTGACGAAGGGGGAGAGAGTGTGTCTTGTTAGATGAATGTTATTTTCTCAGAATAAAATAATGTTACCATTGATCATGGCTCTTAGGACATGTGGTGGCTCCTAAAAGAGCCGTTTTTGTTTTGATGTTTTACTTACTGCTCAATAATTGAACGCAGACATAGTCTCTTCCTGTTCGCAACTCTCTTCTGAAGAACCATCTCTTTAGAGTGCCCGATATGTTTCTCCGGCACTCTTGCCATGAAGTTTGATTTCAACAAATCTTCATCTCCTTTAATCTCACTCCCTCACTAATCTTCGGTGACGGCATACCAGCAACCAAAGAGTTATTGATAAGAAAGGGATCTCTCTCCACTTCCAAAAGCACTTGTGAAATGAAAGCGTCGAGCTCTTTGTCACACTCCATCATCAACATGAGTTGTTATACTCAAAAATAAAAAATGCTGAAGTATTTATACCCTTCAGCGCGTAGCGCATAATCAAATTGCCGTGCGCTTTGTTGTCCCTAGGGCTATTCAAAATGCCCCGCGCCTTAAAAGCGTCAATGAATAAGTGTACCTACCATCCCAGGTCGGTAGGCTGCTTACTAAAGCATATTAAGACTTATTAAGCAGTCTTTTGAACCGTATTGTCATCAAATGGTATAAAAATCCTTGCTGAACAAAAGACATTCAACTCGTGTATTGACAAGCTTAGTCATGCCTAGCAGTGCTGAGAAATCTAGAGAAAGAGTGAAGAAATGGAGGAAAGAAAATCCAGAAAAGTACAAAGAATAGAGGAAACGATACAGAACAAAACATGCAAAAGTCAGACATGAAAAACTGAAGAACTGGCGAGAAGAACATTCTGACGTTCGCAAGGTCCAGAAGGAACGTGAGAAAAGTGTGAGAAGGACGAAATCGAAAGAAGAGTTGGAATGTTCAGACGAAACTGAGCTATTACCAATTATAAACTTTGACTGCGATGAGGCAATAGCCTCAGAGCAGCAACAGCAGGATTTAGAAGACTTGTATGCAGTAATTGGATCAGAACTGGAGCATGATTTAGTAGCTGATTTTGATCTGTCTTTACTTGATGTGTAAACAAGGCCATGAAACAAAAACGGCTCCTTTAGGAGCCACCACATGTCCTAAAAGCAATGATCAATGATGACAATCTCATATTCTAAGACCGTAACAAATCTGGTGTGTGGTCGGTGGTTTCTCTTCCGACTCTTTAAAATTCCTGGCTATTGGCAGTCACATTGATGTCAGTAAAGAATATTCTCCTCCTCTCCCACCTCCTCCTCCTCCTCCTCCTCTACCAACTCCTCCTCCACCCCCTCACCTCCCCCTCACCCTCCTCCTCCTCTCCCACCTTTTCATCCTCCTCCTCCTCCTTCACCTCCTCCTCCTCCTCTTCGACCTCCTCCTCTTCTTTCTCCTCCTCGTCCTTTTCCTCCACCACCTCCTCCTCCTCCTCTTCCTCCTCCTCCTCCTCCTTCTCCTCCACCTCCTCTTCCACCTCTTCCTCTTCTTCCTCCTCCTCCACCACCACCTCCTCCTCCTCCACCACCTCCTCCTCCTCCTCTTCCTCTTCGTCCTCCACCTCCTCCACGTCCTCTTCCACCTCTTCCTCTGCTTCCTCCTCCTCCTCCTCCACCACCTCCTCCTCCTCTTCCTCCTCTTCCTCCTCCTCCACCCCCTCACCTACCCCTCCTCCTCCTCTCCCACCTTTTCATCCTCCTCCTCCTTCACCTCCTCCACCTCCTCCTCTTCTTTCTCCTCCTCCTTTTCCACCACCACCTCCTCCTCCTCTTCCTCCTCGTCCTCCTTCTCCTCCACCTCCTCTTCCACCTCTTCCTCTTCTTCCTCCTCCTCCTCCACCACCTCCTCCTCTTCCTCCTCGTCCTCCTCGTCTTCCACCTCCTCTTCCACCTCTTCCTCTTCATCCTCCTCCTTCTCCTCCTGCACCACCTCCTCTTCCTCCTCTTCCTCCTGCTCCTCCCTCACCCCCTCACCTACCCCTCCTCCTCCTCTCCCACCTTTTCATCCTCCTCCTCTTCCACCTCCTCCACCTCCTCCTCCTCTTCTTTTCCTCCGCCCCCTCCTCCTCCTCCTTCTCCTCGACCTCCTCTTCCACCTCTTCCTCTTCTTCCTCCTCCTCCACCACCTCCTCTTCTTCTTCTTTCTCCTCCTCCTCCTCCTCCACCTCTTCCACCTCCTCCTCCTCCTGAAGTCCTTTGTTTTCCCTTTCTTCCATGATCGTAACGATCAACTAAATCATCAATAATTATTTGCCAAGAATAAAAATAATGCTTCAATTGCTTTAATTCATTTGAAGTAAGGAGTCTCTAAGCAAAACATGTCCTTATCGTGCCGTTATTGCCAGAGACTCTTTATGCCAAAGATCCCATACCCTACCGAAAAGCACCATGGGATCCCTAGTGGAATAGAAATGGGAGAAGCGTTTCGGTTCAAGACACCCTCTAGTATTTTGGTCGTGGGCCCTTCTGGTTGTGGCAAGACTTGTTTTACCAAATCGTTACTTGGAGGAATTGTTTGTAAACCCTCCCCCTACGATTCATTATTACTACAGGGCATGGCATGGCAATAGCATCCATCTTTCTCCAAACAATAGTATATTGTCTTTCTCGGCTCCTGATTGGTTACGGCTCACATGAGTCACCATTACTACTATTTCAGGAGAGTAATTTGCAGTTTGCTCTACAATCAAGCTGAACTGTCACATCTCAAGAGTTGTTTACCCACATATTTGTAAACAGTTGTAAAGGACAGAACTTCGTATCTTCAACAGCACTGATATTGTATCTAATGACAACAATAGTGTACTCTTTAAACGAACATTCGTCTAAATCATCATAGTGCAACTTCCGATCCACACTTGAATTGCCTGCTGGACAGTTCACGGTAAAATGATCGTTCTCTCCACATCTGCATGTATTACCCTGCTGGCCATAGGCAAAGCTTTTCATACCATCTCTTATATATCTCCGACCACAGAACTTGTAATCAGTTTGGTCACCTCTACTCGCCGGTTTCCTTCCTTCAGGTTTCGCCTTCAGAGTCCTTCGTCCCTGTTTCTGAACGCTTGACTTCCTGAAGATTTCGCATTTGCTTCAGCGGCTCCAGCAATTTCTTATGTTCTCTCAAATGTCGATTATCAGGAACTACGAACACAATGCGATTACAGATCAACGAATCTCGCTAATCTCTAAATTCACAATTTTTAGCCCATTTTTCCTAGAAAAGTAACTTATTCGTCGATCGACAAGCCCTTCTCCTGGCTTGAAAAAAAGAATACGTACCTTTCATAGATTGTATTCTTTCGGGGCTCACAAAGTTTCTCCAAATACCCCGGAACTTTGTCAATTTTGACTTTGTCCTCGTCACTTTGCCACGAGAAGGCGTTGTAAACATCGAAAGCTTCATCTCCAATCACAGTCAACCTGATCATCCTTACTAGTATCCGGTAGCCAGTTCATAGTTGTTCCACTTTTGTTGAAATATTTTTCAGTTTAGCAAATTTTGCAAAAAGGAAGAACGTTTGTAACTACTTTTTAACGAGTTTTGAAAGACACGAAGACAGAATTTAAAAAGGTATTTCATATCACAACCATATGCATGGGTACCTAATTGTAACGCCTCTTTATAGCTTCATTGCATCACTATAAATTGATACCAAAACAGGACCTTCATGTTAACCTTTCCGCTTTTCGGGTGTAAAACATTTGAAGCATGCATGCTGTTACACAGAGGTGTCGATTTAATGCAAGTCTCGTCTGTAGTATGACACTGAAATATTCCCGGGACTATTGCAATACTGCCTGCGTAAACGATCATTCTCATCCTATTCATCGTGATAATTTGGTTTGCAAATACAAACAAGAGAAAAGGAAATCACTTGTCAATGATCTTTTATACTGTAAACATTTTGTGAAATTTTAGTACCAGACTTCCCTAACGGCCTTGAGATTTCACAAGTGTTTTAGAAAGTTTCCACACATGAGAGCTAACGAGTGTTTTATCAAGAAGAATCAAAAAGTAAAAAACTACCAAAACACCACAAGAAAAGGCTGCAAATAACAATTACTTACTATCCTGATCTGTATTTTAATCAAATGGAATACATCTGTAACAAACTACCATAACACCCAAACGGAAAGCTTGATACAAAAGTATACTTACTATCCTGGTCTGTTCTAACAACAATTAGATCACTTGCTGGTCCATCTCCTTTCACAGTAGATGCAAACACTGTGATATTGTAGTTGACGTACTCCTTTAGACTTGTCAATTCCGTCTGACGAACAGAGCCATTTACTTGAACATTTCCATCGTCATTCTCTGTTTGTGACTTGTAAGTAATGGTGTAACCCGTGATGATACCATTCTGTTGATCAGCTGGAACTTCATCCCACGTGACTAAGATGCTGGTTGAGCTTGTGTTCTGTCCTTTCACATTTTGTGGGGCGCCATCGGGTTCTGATATAGAAATTGAAAACAGAATTATATTGCAACGAACGTAGTGGTTGTTTAGTACTTTATTATGCACTTTAAGATGCGGTCACTACGGACTACGGTAGTACGCGCCGCAGACCTGGTCTGAGGTTTAGTGTACATGCTCATTGGCACGTGGCATTCGTACTCGGTCGTCTCATTGCACGCTACTGAAAGAGGTCAGGCTGTTTTGTGTAGTGGGGACAACGTAAGTATTTTTTACTAAATTTCAACCCTCTATCGATTTCTAAACTTCATTTTTTATGTTAAACAGTCTTTAGCCAATACATTTGAGTGAAAGCAGAGCAAAGGTCACCGATATTGACGCGTTTCTGACTCTGATTACTCACGTTCTTTAAAATAGGTTTGTTTATCAACAGATCACGCAGGATGTCAACGGGAGAGGAAAGCAGGTAATTCACTTTTTTTCTGGCTTTTCAAAGATGAATTTCAATCTTTGTTCGAAATATGTACTTTTGTAAACAAAGTCCTTCCATTCCACTGCAAACTGTTCCTTGTAGGCACTTGAAATGTGCCAGAATCTGCAATGTGATCACATCCAAACAGAATGGATCATAATCCCACTATGGCAATGTGGATTAATAAGCAGGTAGTGATCGTAAAGAAACAAAACCTCTTCATCATCTGGAAACCATCAGCATGAGCTATTGCAAGTGCGATTCTGAAATCTTCGAAAGACATTTATGATTTTCTTTCTCAATGGCACCCGTAGTCTGAGTCTTCCTAGTCAGAATCTTAACGCCAAACATCAGTCCAATTTTCATTATTACCATAAGCCTTCCCAACATTAGTTGCTTCATATACTGGGAAATTGTACATACAGTGGAACCCCGCCTTACGGTCACCTCGTTATCACCGCCACTTTTTTTGTCCCGGCGAAACGCCCATGTATTTTCTTATAAGAAAGCCCCGATAATGTGGCCACCCCGTTAATAAGGCCAATGGCCACATTCTGAAATCCCAACCTGTATAATCCTGTATAATTATACCCCGTTTACATGGCCACTCAAACCAGTAATGTTCATCTTTCCATTGTTAATATTGCATGTAGCGGTTGAAGTTTCAATTGTTAAAAATTTACATCTGCAATCCGGGAGCTTATTAAAGAACAGTTGTTTAGAAGTGTAATTGTGATATATCTATTAGCTCTGTTAAGATATTAATCAATTTAGACTAGTCATGAAATTTGACCCTACCCCGTTAATACGGCCACCCCGTTAATACAGTCAAATATTATTGGCCCGTCGGTGACCGTATTAATGGGGTTCTACTGTACATAATAACCGTTAAAAGAAGAAACCTACCAGAAAGATACTACGAAGGGTATTACAATACCGGATGAAATTATCGGAGTTGACTACATCTATTCTTTGAAATCAAGCATGGGTACTGAGACAACACAGAGTTCACAGTCTTAAACAATATAGATTAACTCTAAAATACAGGTGAGGAAAAGAGATACTTTTCTGAAATGTGACAACGAGACAGCTTCTCTTAAGATAATTACATTCATGTCATGAATTATTTTATTAGGGTAATAAAAAAAAATTCACATCTCCACTGAAGAGTTATCAAGTGTTATAATGACTGCATGAACCTGTAAGAAGAAACCGCCATACCAACCAGAAGAAACGCACATTACAATACAAATTACTTACTATCCTGGTCTGTTCTAACAACAATTGGGTCACTGGCTGGTCCATCTCCTTTCACAGTAGATGCAAACACTGTGATATTGTAGTTGACGTACTCCTTTAGATTTGTTAATTCCGTCTGACGAACGGAGCTATTTACTTGAACATTCCCACTGTCATTTTCTGTTTGTGACTTGTAAGTTATGTTGTAACCCGTGATAATACCATTCTGTTGATCAGTTGGAACTTCATCCCACATGACTAAGATGCTGGTTGAGCTGCTGTTCTGTCCTCTCACATTTTTTGGAGCGCCATCAGGTTCTGATATAGAAGTTAAAAGTTGAGTTATATGGTAACGAATGTGATTGGGCATCAGTCACCAGTAAGACATTGCTGACAACCTGCTTGATTTCTCATACTTGTCATAAGCCTTTCCGACATTAGTTTCCTTGGGTATCGTGAACATTTACCACGAGTACATAAAAACGGAAAACGTATCAGAAAGATAATGTGAAAGCTATTACTTACAATTACAGATAATTATCAGTGGAAGATTTAAAACTGGACGTTTCGGAGTCATCATCAAGACAAAATAGGTATGAGAAAGCAAATAAAAAGTAAGCTCGACCTGACAATCAACATAGCCATCTAATTAGAATGTCAGTTTTAAGCTCTATCCGACTTAAATACTCGCTTTCTTGCACTTATTTTCTTTTGATCACTGCGTCATGATGACACCGAAACGTCGAGTATTAAATCTTTCAGTAATTTTTCCATTTCTTTGTTTTAGCAACTCCCTTTTAATCAAAAAATCAGAATCTGAATATTTTTTCCAGATGATGCATCTTTGCTTCGATACTACTTAAATTCCTTATTCATTAAATTAAAGTCTCACGACAACTACTGAGTTGTGTGTTCTCAAGACTTGAAAACCTTCCATCATTTTTGAATACAACCCATCTCTAGTAGAGTAGTCTACCTACAGAAAGCTTTCACACGTAACCTCTACAGACCAGAGTCCTGAAGTCTCTTAGTGAAATGGCATGAATCTGTCAAAACTACCACCACGACAAAAAGAAGAGCTTGATAAGAAAATCTGCTTACTACGAAATTACCAAAACATCCCCAAAAAACCTGATAAAAAAGATTACTTACTATCTTGGTCTGTTCTAACAACAGTTGGATCACTGGCTGGTCCATCTCCTTTCACAGTAGATGCAAACACTGTGATATTGTAGTTCACAAACTCCTTTAGATTTGTCAATTCTGTCTGACGAACAGAGCCATTTACTTGAACATTTCCATTGTCATTCTCTGTTTGTGACTTGTAAGTAATGTTGTAACCCGTGATGATACCATTCTGTTGTTCAGCTGGAACTTCATCCCACGTGACTAAGATACTGGTTGAACTGCTCTTCTGTCCTTGTACATTTTGTGGAGGACCAACAGGTTCTGATATAGAAGTTAAAAGTTGAGTTATATTGTAACGAATGTGGCTGGGCCTTAGTGCCTAGTTACACAATGCTGAGTATTTTGCATTTGTCATACATGTATATCTTTTCAACCTTAGTTTCGTTGTGTATCGTGAACATATACCATGACTAACAAATAATGCATTGTGTATATAAGTGCTATTTGCGGCCAGGAGGTCCGTATTGGAAAAAACTGTGCACGAGGTCTTGAGTATGTGGCGTCCGGCCTTACTCAATGTTTCCCGATAGGGAATGACCAAGACCGGAAAATAACATCATCGTGTTTATCTTTAATCTACGGTATTGCTTTGAAAGAAACTTTCGTGTTGAGTTTTAATTAAAGCAGTTCAGTTCCAATCTGGCGTAAGCACGTGCTAGACATTCCGAGCACAAAAAGCGATAAAAAAGCTTGAAAAGTTGCCAAAGTGTTGAATGTTTCCACCTTACGTTGTTCTGCAGTGTAACAAAAAGCTTGAAAAGTTGCCACAGTTGGCAATTTAGGAGTGATCCATACTCGGGTCCGGATAGGAAAATCTGGCCCGCTAGAGCGCACACGACAGGCCAATCAGATTCAAGGATTTAGGATTCCGGACCGCTGAGAAGCGGAGAAAAGAAATAAAAAGAGAGAAAACGTACTGTACCAGAACGATAACCTGAAGGTTATTACTTACAACATCAGATAGAATCTGTGTTTTTTCCAGTTAAGGTATCAGTAATTTCTTTGCGTCAATATGACTTAGAATTCCTTTGGCATGCTCATTAAATCTCAAAACAAATGAAGTACAAACAACAACTACTGAGCTGTGTGTTCTCAAGACTTGTGCAACTTTCCATTAAAACTGAATACCAAACATCTCTAGCGTTCTACAATGCAGTCATTTACTTAAACCTATAAAAAACTTTAACATGTCACCTATCTGACCAGAGTCCCGAAGTCTCTTAGTGAACTGGCATGAATCAAAAATTACCATAACGACCAAAAAATCGTGATAAGAAATAATTTATTACTTACTATCTTGGTCTGTTCTAACAACAATTGGATCACTGGGTGGTCCATCTCCTTTCACAGTAGATGCAAACACTGTGATATTGTAGTTGACATATTCCTTTAAATTTGTCAATTCCGTTTGACGAACAGAGCCATTTACTTGAACACTTCCATTGTCATTCTCTGTTTGTGAGTGATAAGTAATGGTGTAACCCGTGATGATACCATTCTGTTGATCAGCTGGAACTTCATTCCACATGACTAGGATGCTGGTTGAGCTGCTGTTCTGTCCTGTCACATTTTCAGGTGCAGCACCAGGCTCTGGCATAGAAAGTTAATTTGAGTTTCAAAGGCGAACAGTATACTACCTTAGCATAAACATTACATACAAAAATCCTAGTTTAAGTACAGGTTCAATAAACTTGATTTGGTCACAGTAGGAAATTTTGCTTTCATTTTAGTCGTGTACTTACACGTAGTAGCATAGTTGATTGTGTCATTGTCAACCCAAGCACGTGCATGGCGCTTAAACCATGCCTTACATGATGCGCAGAATGTGTGTACATTAACAAAAGTAGGTACCGTCCTTAATAAGAGTTTTTATAGCATGAAGCAACTACAAGTATCACAAATACTCCCCCTAAATAGGCAGGTACTCTATTGCAGGTAATCCCCCTGCATTTTCAGACTGTCCTCACAGTTCATCAATTGTCAAGAATTCAGGGATGAGGACAAGCATCATAGGAGAAGAATGCTGTGTCTAGAAACACAACAAAATGGCTTGGCCAGTGCTCAAAACAAGACTGATCGATCCGAACTGTCACTCTGCTGACCATTAGGCCATCACATCTCTCAGCAAAACTGAACGTGCACTCTAGTCTCTTAACTAGTAACTTTGAGATGAAAAGCTATTTATCTCTCATGTGAGCATGAAAAGCTTCGATTCACAGATGGGAGTTCCTGTCAGAGTATATTGATTGAATGGAATGAATATTAATTGAAAAGAAAAAAGTAGTTACTTACTATCCTGGTCTGTTCTCACAACGATAACAGGATCACTAGCTGGCCCATCTCCTTTCACAGTAGATGCAAACACTGTGATATTGTACTTAACGAACTCCTTTAGATCGGTCAATCCCTTTTCACCCTCTTCAGCACCAGCGGGAACACTGTTATTGTCATTCTCTGTTTGTGAGTGGTAAGTAATGGTGTAACCCGTGATGATACCATTCTGTTGATCAGCTGGAATTTTATCCCACATGACTAAGATGCTGCTTGAGCTTGTGTACTGTCCTTTCACATTTTGTGGAGCACCATCAGGTTCTGATATAGAAATTGAAAGCAGAATTAGTTAGTTGACCTTTCGTACATATATGTGTAAATGTTGTGAGGGCAGTTATTAACAATCTTCTTCTTTAGTGGTTATCATAATCATTTTGTATGTTCCTATCTAGTCTCTTTTAATTACTTAATCTGTATACCAACAAGGTACAAGGTAGCATGTCACACTGTGCAAAATTTATACTTTATGAAATTAATAATAATAATAATAATAATTATAGCTACATTTTTATAGCACGCATTTCTCAACTCGATCAATGTGCCTAACAGCAAATGTCTAACTAAATGAAATAGAACACAATTCCTAACTAACCAACCTTCTAACTAACTAAAATAACTGACCAATTTATCACTTAAGAAGAATAACAAACTAATTAATTAATTAATTAATACATGATATTTGCAATGTTAGACCAGGGGTTTGTACATGTAAGAAGGATATCACTAGAAAATGAAATCGCATTAATGATGATGATAATAATAATAATAATAATGATAATAATAATAATAATAATGATGATAACTTTATTTATCCTGGTAAAGACCGGTCAGTCGATCAAGATATAGATTGACTGGTATTACATGTATCTGTAACACGTACATGTATGTCACAAAATGCCTTCTAAAACCTCTAATGGCCACTTAAGTGTTCAGTATTTTGAGATCAATTACTTCAACATCATGAGTTCTTTCCCTTCAACTACAAAAATAGTTGCTTTCAAAGGACACACTTCTACTGATTAAAGTTTTTCAATCAGTCTATACAAAGCACTACAAAATTACCAAAATATCCCCAAAAAACCTGATAAAAAAGATTACTTACTATCTTGGTCTGTTCTTACAACAATTGGATCACTGAGTGGTCCATCTCCTTTCACAGTAGATGCAAACACTGTGATATTGTAGTTCACATACTCCTTTAGATTTGTCAATTCCGTCTGACGAACAGAGCCATTTACTCGAACATTTCCATTGTCATTCTCTGTTTGTGACTTGTAAGTTATGTTGTAACCCGTGATGATACCATTCTGTTGATCAGCTGGAACTTCATCCCACATGACTAAGATGCTGGTTGAGCTGCTGTTCTGTCCTGTCACATTTTCAGGTGCAGCACTAGGCTCTGGCATAGAAAGTTAATTTGAGTTTCAAAGGCGAACAGTAACTTAGCATAAACATTACATACAAAAATGTGGTGATAAAAGAGTGGAGAATGAAGCAAGGAAGCAAACCCAAGTAAACAAGCAAAGAAAGAACTGAAAAGTTTGAAAAGCAAAAAATTCCCAAAAGTAATAACAAAATTGACCTTTTGTTCTTACTTTCCTAAGCCAGTGACCCTTTTTACAAACAGCTGCACATGTATGCATCCGACTTTGCAGGAAACAATAGTGGTGAAAGGATAAAGAAAATAAATAAACAGCCAACACATTTATTAGCTTTTCTCATATACCGGTACATTATTTTCCATCAGCTGCAAAAAAGCTGTCACATTTTAATCATGCAAAACAATCAAATTGATTCACCTTGTTATTAAAATATCTAGTAATCTGTACCTGAGTAATGTAAGATGAAAGCAACAAATTGTACATATTCAAATGTTACATATTACATGTATGTAAATGTTGAAACAAACTACATTGTTTCTATACATGTAGAGCACCTTCTTCATCTGTGGTAGCATTCACTACAGGGCTCCCGCCACTGATGCCAACCATGTTTCTAGCAAATACTTGAAGGTAATATAATTTCCAAGGTGAGAGTTTTCCAAAAGAAGCACTTGTACTGGACACCACACGGGACCTATCTGACAGGGATCCTTGACAGACAGCATTTACAAAGTCTGTGTTATCTTCACTTATCTTCACTGTGTAGTTCTGAATTGCACTGTTCCCATCAAAACCAGCAATCCAGGAAATATTCACTACTCGTGAGCTCTTTGAATCAACTGACACACTCAATGGTGGGTTTGGTTCCACTGTAGAGTTAATTTATATAATTATACACTCTTCAACAACAATTCATGTACATGTACAATCAAAGTTCTCCACCATTACTCAAAAAGTAACTATAGACTGACAAAGAATACAAGGTACAAGTGAAAAAAAAGTGTTTGGTTAAATTATACAAGCACTATGAATCAGAAAGATTATAATACGAACAGGTCATCCTTTTTTTTTTTCAGTTTTACTAAGGGTACTCTTAAGTGCTCTTTTACGGGCTCATTGCCATTTGAGAGACTAAATAAATAAAGTTAGATCACGATTCTTCTCTTTCCTGTGAATTCCTTTTCAGGGATTAACACCTGTAAAGGCACTGAATGTAAATTAATGCTATAAAACAAAAAAAAAACAAGGAAAGGCAGAAGGCAAATTGAAAAACGTTATGAGGGTTCTTAAGAGCCATAAAAGCAAGGGCTGCAAAACAAAAACTGAATACAAAAATCTCATTTCAGTAATTTCACTTCCATCTCATTTTAGGCATGACTTGCTTTTTCTTTGTTGATAGTTACTGAAAGTTACATTGTATAAACCCAAGTCAATACAATACACCAAGAAAACAGACCTTGAATAACAACTGATGTTGTATTTGATGAGTTTCCAACATCATTATTAACGAGACAGGTATAGTTTCCAGCATCTTGTGGTGTAGTTGCATTAATTGCCAGCTGTACTTGGCTTTGATTGAAAGATGGAATATCCACTCGTGAGTCATTAATCTCCACACTAGAATTTATAGCTATCACTGTTCCACCTTTTTCCCACTGCACTTCAGACACTGGTGGTAAGGCATTATACCGACATGTCAGCAGTATCTGTCTTCCTTTAATCACCAACTGTTCTTTATCACCAGTAATCCTCACTTCTGGCGCAACTACAATTTTAATTGTGTAATTGTTTCAGTTAATTGCAAATTTGTTTCAGTTGATCAAAAATAACACAAAGTGAAATGAAGTAAAAATATTAAATGAAGGGAATCAGGTAATCTACTGTATCTCAAAGCCTATCTGGCTGGGCCAAATGGGCAACTGGGACAGATAAATACATTTGCTGAAATTATTAATAACTCATCAGTCATGAGCCATGATTAGGCAACACATACAAGGAACAGTATGTACTTTGAAAAGCTTTCTTCAAACAGTTTTCTTTGTTTGTACAAGAGATTAAGACCCATTCCAATGGTGATACTGAAAAAAGCGCATCACCTTCAACCCCTCTAAAATTGTGACCACAACCTATTTTCCTTCAAGTTATGGTGACATTTCTATAAAATTGCTGAAATGAAAGTTTCACCATTCCAACAAAGTGAAATCTCAGTCCATGTAATCTGTTCGTACATTGTAATAAAAGAAAAATACAAATAACAGAAAGTACTTTGCAATGTATATGTATTCATGCACTAATTGGTTGGTTCTAGAAATCTCACTCATTCCTGACTATTTCTGACACATCAAACCCTCATATAAGATTACAGAACATAAACTTTCCTCAAACCACTCTTTACTCATTCTCAGTGGCAGCAACAACGATTATCAATGATGTTGTTGGTTTTGTTCTTGTGTTGTAGTTAGCCTTAAAATATGCATAGAAGTGACATTAACCAGGCTGTGATCTTGGTTGATAGAAACACAATGTGTATAGTACCAGTAGATGAAGTAATCAATTGAGTATCAGGTGAAAACAACACAACTAAATAAGCACTCACAATGTACTGTCAGTGTTCCTGGATAAGAAGTAACATTATTTATACTGTTATTTGCCACACATCTGTACAGTCCTTGATCTGCTTGGTCAACACTGACTATTGTCAAACTTGAAGTATTTCCTGTAAAAGAGACATTTATCCTCTGATCTGCTCTATTTACTGCTTCTCCATCTTTTGTCCATCTCACGTCTGGTAAAGGATTTCCATAAACTTTACATTGCAAATTAACAATCTGACCCTCTGTTACTGTTGAATTCTCTGGATTGCTGATGAATTCAGGTTGAACTAGAAAAAAAGCATCCAAATGACTTAGATGTGTAAATGTTCTTTGTTATAATTACGGTATATGCTACATGATCAAAATATACATGTGTGAAGGTCATCTATATCACACTATCAAATAAATGATGTCATATACAACGTACTAACACTGGTTCTAAAAGAATTTCTCATTGGCAAAAGCAATCCTAATATTGCTAATCACATGAACATTTTGGATACCATTTTGAGTTAATTACAAAGAAACAGGATATTTTTCACACTTTTTTAACTAAAGGTGTCTGGTAACAGTTTCCAGCACTTTTCCAACAGCTACAGTTAATACCGACCTACCACTCTTTATCAAGTAATGCAACAATATTGGTATCACACAAATGCCCAGCCATTGGTGAACCAATAGTGGTAATCTTTACAGCATAATAACATAACCATAGCCACAGTACAACATATTACGTGTTTAATTAAAATGGGGGTCATTATACCGAGGTTCTGTTCAATAAATTTTACTCTGAATAACTATGGCCTGATTGTTTGCTAATATATAACCCACACAGCACTGTGCGCTATTTCCTTAAAAATCTAATATATAGATTTAGCCGAGCCTAAAAGCGGAGCTCCTCAGTTACTTTTTGGAATGCTGTTACTAATGAAAATGATCGAACATGTATGTGAGGTAAATTGCGAACTATTTAATAGTTTCAGCTGGAAATAGAATCACATCAGCAGATCGAGGTGTAAGATAGAGCCATGATTTCAAGGATTTCTGGGAAGCAACTAAAAATCTTGATCACATAAGAGAACTGTGTTCTGTGCTTTTTGGTGGCATTTCCTGCTCTTTCCTACCTTATTCAGAAAGACAAGACATTGTTATTAATCATTATATTCTTTCTTAGTTAACATGGGGACTCCCACACAGAAGAAGTTTAAACATTTTTTTGCTGTGGGGACTGATTGAAATGCAGTGGTTACAATACTCAGTCCCTAAATCTCTACCAAATGAAATCTCGCAAAAATACCAAAATAGTATACATATGTGACAAGTTGGAAAGTTTTGTTTTCTAACTTGTCCCCAAAGATACATTTAGCCATCTTCACTTTTGTCTGGAGGCTACTGCTGCTGAAAGAATTTGCAAGAAGCAAAATCACTCTTGCATGAAAGGTAATTAGGATATATTTTTTTGCTGATCATGAATACTTGCATAGGCTTCTAATAATAATTTTATTATTCAATTTCAATGTGATTTGTTCTTCTTCTTGACTGAGATTGTGGACTACAGGAGCTGTTATTGGGTTCCATTAATTAATTTTGCTATGATTAAATTGTACCAAGAATTATAAGCAAGCTAAGAATAAGTTATATTATGTACATGCATTTTGTCTGGACTACACAACCAAATGCACTCAAAGGTTATGAGGCATAGGTACATTTGTCAGAAGAGCCCAGCATATCCAAGATATGTTTTGATTGAGACATCGATTAAGATAATTTACAGCAAAATGGATAAACAACACATCAATATCCTACATGCACCAAACTGGACATAGGGGTTATGAGGCAATCATTTAAACAACAGATTGAAATAATTTATAAACAAGAGAACACTATTTGTACAACAGTAGGGAACAAATTAGCCTTATTGGACGTTGCGAATGGCAAGGCTGTCTGTCTCCATTTCGTGTTGGCAAAATATTAATTTATGCCATGTCCAATGCAGATTATCACAAAATTGATTTACAAACACGATAAATATTATTTTAAAGCCAAAAAAGCAATTATTTAAATAAACCATGAGTACATTATCTCTAAGAAAAACTGATTAATTTAACAGGCACCTTAAATAAGTAGTTAATATATGTGTTTCTTAATAATGTAATACAGTGTATCTGTCACAATGTTGCAGCCATGATATGACAACACACAGGATGGTTGCAGAACTCAACTTCTAAGTCAGTTTATTCAATGACCTTGGCGCAGAAATTATAATCCCATCAAGTCGTCTGTAAATACAGAGAAACCAAACAAATCATTGCAATCTTAAATAATAAATTATTGAACTCTTTTGCATGTATGTACGGTGTATGTTCCATTAACATTGGGGATCTCTCAGAAGCTGCATCCATCATAAATTAATTTGTTCCTGCATGCATTTGTTTATAGAACTTTTCACACTTTAATATCTCTGTCATACTTATAGTGATCTGTGTTCTACAACAATTAGTACACAAGAAAAATACACTCAGTAAGATATTGTTTACAATAAAAATCAATGCCTATAAGCAATCATAAGGACTTTAAATTTACATTTCTTCGGAAATATCTCACCAGGCCATGGTTGCTTTGAAAGTCTTTGATGTCTTAATACGGGCTGCCCATGTGTAAACTGTTCATATATTGAATGACAGGAACAGACATGTAATCATACTGTAGCTGCTACTTGAACACCACTGTTATTCAGATAAAAACATATTGATTATAATTTATTACAATCTTTACACACTAACAGATGACATTCCTTTCTTTGATATACAGTGTACTTCATTGTTAGTTGTTTACTAAGTGTTAGTGAATCAAATGCTAGGGGCTGGTACCCCCGGGGGGACACTGCCATATATGGGCTATATAGGTATGTGCCGCTGTGAAGGGTATGGTTTTCAAGCAGTTTACTCTAGGATAGGGTATATAAATCAGAACGTTTGGGTCTAGAATAGGGTATCATTTTTCACAAAATTGACTAGTTGGTTGAAGATTTTATCTAGACTAAGGAAACCAGGAATTGCCACTCAAAAATATAAAAAAATCAAATCAGCAAGTTTAAATTTACGCAAATCAGCCTCAACAGTGTCAATAGATGGGGGGATTTGAGGAGTTTACTCTAGTATAGGGTAGCTAAATTCAGCTGAACTAGCTCTGGTATAGGCTAAGGGTTCCAGGGTCCAAGCGGCACATCCCCACCCAGAAATTCCCAAAGTACCTCCTCCGGGCTGGTACCCCAACTTTCACAGTGGCAGGCTCTGCCCTGAGATGCAAAGAAAACTTAATAACTGAGATGAACTTGGCGACTTGCTTTTGAGATCAAATTCAGTTTGCTTTAAACAAGAAACTGGAACATTACAAGTTACAACAATGTGCCCAGTCCCAATCAAAGGGCCATCCAGGCTGTTTGGTTGTACATATAACTGTACAACTGCATATGAGTTCAGCTTCCAAAAGAAAATCAGAGTTTGTCAGGTTAAATACTGATGTTCTTGCTTACTACATGTAAATCTGAATGTGCAGTACCAGAAGATATTCACACCCAACATCCATTCATGGCCAGTCTTCAAAAATTCCAAATTAAAGTATAAGGAAGATAGAGCTCTAATAGAGAAAAAAACCTCCATGTGGGGTATGAATCTTTTCTTGAAGAAAACAATGTCTGAGAAATCATTAATTACAAAATAATGTTTCAGAAATATCTTACCTGGTAATTCCAACTTTCAGAACATTTTGTAATCTAGACTGTCTGGCCACTTCATATATTTGACAAGTTGACACTGGGCATGTTTGTCAATTTGTGGGCTTCAACATCACATTACAATAGTAGCATTGGTCAACTAAAAACAGCATAATTTGGTTAATTAATATACACTGTACATTATTACGTTGAAATATTGGTGTAGATCGTTGCACACCAACAGATACAGAACCATCACAGATATGATATATTTTTAACCTCTCTGAAATTTCAGATTATTCAAGATTAACATGCACACACATCATTAAGGACAACCCCAAAAAACTGAATTCGGAAACCGGAATCCGGAACTGGAAACTAGAATGCTGAATCCAGATATTATGAATGATGATAGAAATAATTCACTTCAGCGATGTCTAATAAATAAATATGGGGAAAAACTATTTTGCTGTTATTTACTTTCTTGGCTTTACTTCAGCTACAAACTGTAATTGCTAAAAAATTTTTGACTAGTTCTGAACAACCCTTAGCTATACATCTGGCCCAATTGTTCAAAAGCTGGATAAAGCTATCCATTGGGTTATCACTTTCCAGTCAGGGTTAGTGATTTTTCGGGTGGATAGAGTTACTCATAGCCTGCGAGCAGGCTCTACTATCTGTCTCTGGTGCCTGAGCAGGCTAAATAAGTGTCTAGTGTTTTTCTGCATTGGCATGTCAGCGAGTGCCTTCATGCAGCTTTGCCTCTCATGCCCCCAGCCCAAACACAAGAGCCTGCTCAAAGGCTTAGTTACCCATCTTTTGTTCAACCTGGTTCTGGTGAGAGTGCAGTTCTTCTCTAGATCAAATTGCTATGAGAAGACTGGTGAGTAGCACAATAACAACAAGCTATTGTGGTGAGTTTCTGACAGTCTCTAAGCATCTTTTAACAACATGTGGTCCGATCTGTTAGCAAGTGAGAAGCAGACGGAAGTAAGTGTGCAACATTTCTATAAATTGTTTTAATATGATGGCCATCAAGAATATGAAATGCTGATTTGTCACAATATCAGTCTGGAAATAGTGTTGATCCGGAACTAGTTTGGTAGCTGTTGGACAAATCAAATATTATATTAAGATGAGCCAGGTTAGCCTTTGAACTTCGAAAGTGGGGGGCGTGAACATCAATGTACAGGGGGCTGCCACTGACAGACATCCTGTTCTCTATGACATTTTCTATCTTGTTCAGTATCTACTAGACATAAAGGGTAAATTTATACCTCTGGTAAATTGCAGATCGCTTATTAAACAAAATGGCAAGAAGATTGTTTAAATCTTATAACCGCGCTTTTAAAATTTAACTGTTTTGTTAATACTACAGTCACAACGCAGTGCACATTCCAAAGCAGTCCTTGATGATTCACTGATTACTGTAAACACATCACTTGATCAACACAAATTGTGTCATATCTTATTGCACCATCAGTCTTAGCCTTTGCAAAAGCTATGATGATGTAATGGTCTTAATCTGGAAGTTCACTCGGGACATGCCCATGAATGATACAAAAGGAAACGAGTGTCACGCTATTAATAACGCTTTTAATAAACAGCTTCTTCCTGAAACGTCAAAATTTAATTTGCTTGCGCTTTGAAGTAGTCACGCAAGTCACACAATCAGGGGGGATTTACGTTATCCACAGCTAATTTTGGAACGGTTGTGTTTTTTCTCCTATCACTGACTTAAACATTGCAAGTTCTGGCAAGCTCCTGTTTACTTCGGCAAATACTTAATTTTTCTTCAAATCTCTTAACTTGCTGCGATGAAACAGCCAAAGAATTTGCTTCATTTGCCGAAACCCACAAGAAATACTTACAAAATTGCACATAAATTAATGACCATCGCTTCTGGCGAAATAAACTTGCAAAGTAAACATGATCTTACAGTGTATTTGTCATGTAGCGAAAATGAAAGCTGCAACGTCAGCGCATTCCATGGCTGAGATAATACCCTTTTTTAGCGTTTTTAACATATTTATCATTTCTCTTTTAATCCAACGCTTCGATAAAACCAGAAGAAAATCTATATTATACACAAATAAAGAAAACAATATCCGTAACATTGTCCTTGTATTAACGTTTCAACAGCTTATGGCAAATAAACATCACAGGTTGCGTGATTCAAAATTTGGCTGAGAGGAAGTTTGGGTCTGGTCACTGACCACAAAAAAAAAAAAACACTGGTAGAACATGAACCGCGCTCGGCCCATGGCCGTGCAGTTAATTGCCAGCAAGCTTATTTTAGACGCTCTCAGGGTGCTTGGAATTAAATTATGACGCACTTTACGAAGATTCTCATAATTATAGCCCTCAGTAGAAATAACGGTTGCACGAATTTCCAAAGACGGGGAGTTTTTGTGTCAGTTTGAGGTCCTTTTTACTTGGCCGCTTATTTTTTACAGGCAAAAACGTAAGCAAAACAATTTTCAAGTATTTGAAGAGCTTGTTTTCTTCGATTTGTGGATTCTGGTTTCCGGTTACTGGATTCCAGTTTTTCGTTCTGGATTCCGGCTTCCAGTTTCTGGGTTTTAGGGTTGCCCCACCTTTAACAGAGTGTTTGCTTTACATTCAGTTTACACATGGCTGTTATCCAGCATAGGCAGACTTACCAGTTTGCCTTCAAAAATAAACTGCAACAACTATTGCATCTTTCACCACCTATTCTTGTGATGAAATGACACAAAATCCAAGTACAAGAAGTCAAAAGCATAAAACAAACTTACCTGGTAATGCTTACAGTTCCTCTTATTGTCTGCATATGCCTTCCATAAACTGGTACTGGCTGGACAATGTACTCATTATTTTTGTGATCACACCTTAAAACATCACTGTTATATAATTTGTCCTGAAAAAGCAATGCATGAAATGTTATGCCTTTGGCACTCACCAAATACCTTTACATGATGTACAAAGTACACCACATCAACATTCACAATTCTCTTTACTTTCACTGTAACTTTTTTTGTGGCATTTTCCCTAACTTGAAGACAGGACTTCCACATTGGGTGATAATTTGCCTCTGAAATCTCTATGAATTCACAGGGAGTGATAACAATTAAATCGTGACTAATTTTAGCAAAGGAGGCGTTCAGATGTCAGATTTTAATGTTAAGTTTATAACTTTACATTACTCTTCGTATATATATATATATATATATATATATATATATATATATATATATAACGAACTAACTGCAGACAGTACTGTTTCGGCCTTCTGGGCCTCATCAGTGCAGTGCTGAAGACTAGGATGGAGGCTAAGCTTAAAAAGCCGCCCCAAATACTACACATGTGGTAGTATCTAAGCCGTTACCAGAGTGCTCAAACTAGCGAGCTAGTGAGCATGCGCAATTGCAACAGTAACGACTCATCCCAGTAGAGTGCTCAAACTGGACATGAAAGCAGAGCTTTGTATGCCAGCGAGCTATATCTAACTGCAGACAGTACTGTTTCGGCCTTCTGGGCCTCATCAGTGCAGTGCTGAAGACTAGGATGGAGGCTAAGCTTAAAAAGCCGCCCCAAATACTACACATGTGGTAGTATCTAAGCCGTTACCAGAGTGCTCAAACTAGCGAGCTAGTGAGCATGCGCAATTGCATCAGTAACGACTCATCCCAGTAGAGTGCTCATCCCAGTAGAGTGCTCTCTCTCTATATATATATATATAGAGAGAGGATATTACATGGTGGCGAGAAGATATGAATTTTATGTTTGAGTGGCAAGAACAGTATCTCACGAGTGAGCGAAGCAAATGAGTGAGATATTGTTCTTGCCACGAGAACATAAAATTCATATCTTCGAGCCAACGTGTAATGTTCTTTTTATTATATGGAGAAACCAATTCAACAAAAGCAAAAGACGGCAATTGTGACTTCATTGAACGATACGACACTCACAAAGGTGACATACGGAAAATACGCCACTCAGGTCCCGGATGAAGTGGCGTATGGAATCTACGAGTGGTTTAGTTCCCAGTAAAACACTCTTCTCCATATAACAAATATATATATAACCTCTCAATAATTGCACCTGTAGACAGAAGGTGTGCTGGAGGAAGAGATGTTTTAAACTTTCTGAACTTTTCCCCCTTACCTGTAATAGGATGACTATTATGAACTACGATTCGCAACCAACACCAACATCAGGTTATGTATACACATGTATATTTTGTTGTCTCCTGTAATCATAAAAAAATAAAAATCTAAACCCTCCATAAAGTTCATACCCAATAACACTGCCACATGTAGTGCTGTTACTGGGAATTAATTTAAGTGAAACTGTTGAAACAGCGCGATCTGTCAAAATTGTTTCTAGCAGTTAAGGCAGGATAACAGAATATACACGTAGTACACAGCAAAGGCCAGAGATACACACATGTTGGTTATTAGTTAGGATTTTGTGAGCTTCTGTACTAGGTATGGTGGAAAATAATGGACTACCAAAAATGAACGTTCCTAAGACATTTTGATAGCGCTGAGAGGAATGAATATATAAATTTACAAAAGAAAGAGAAGTTCTTGCCCTGTCCAGTTCTCTGTCATAAAAATATCATTTACATACATTTATTACATATGGTTTGTGTTTAAAGCTGATACAATGCACACTCTGATTGGCTAATTCTAGTGCATTATTTACATTTACATGGTATACGTCGGTAAAATCATAAAACATCACATGCGACTAAAATAAAAACTAAAAACTAAAAAGAAATGCCTACATGTAATTCATAATAATTTAAATATACTTAACACTAAAACAGATCTAATTCTTTACTTTATTCAAAATTATGCCCATGGGTCAATTATGAGCATGCTACAAGGTCCCAACACAAAGTAAAAGGAAATTAAGAAAACTATTGCTTTTTTCCTGAAAATTGTAGCGACTGAAAACAATGATTGAACACTCTGAGAGTGCATTCTATCACCCTGACAATATAAAATTTAAGGAGAATAGAGAATTCACAAAGTTATATTACAAAGGAATTGGTAATGGACTTGACAAAGGAAACAGCCAGGAAGAAACTGAAACTTTCTTTGACGAGCAAAAAAGTATGCATGCACAACAAAGAAAACAGTGAGTGACATTCGGTTAACGAGTTACAGTGTAGTTAATAACAAAATTAGTGTGAAGAAAAGAGCAGAGAGAGAGAGTGCGTGTGTGGAGAGAGGAGAGTGCTCTCACCAACTAAATTGTGTATATATGTATGTATGTATGTAAAACTTATTTCTAATACCGAGAAATGGTCAGGGCAAGAACTTCTACGCCCTAATTTTTTTCTAAGTATGTAAATGTCATTTACACTGTTCAATTTACCGAGTAAAGCTCTTTGCATTTTTTTCCATTAGTACTATCTCACTTTGGAGGAACATTTCCATATTAAGTGTAAATACTGCATATTTGGGGAATAACCCATGTACCCCCAATCAAAAGCAGTGGCACTAATAAAATGAAATAGTAAATCAAAATGAAAGTAGAGCTTTATTTGCACACAGGATTTACATGCACAATCATCTACTCGACATTTGGACTATATGTGACCGTGAACGGGAAAACGTACCTTAACGCTTATCCGTTAAACGGGCGCTAACGGACGGATAGCTAACGGATAGTTAACGGTCTTCACAGCATTCTAACGTTTTGTCCTAACGGTCTAACGGTTATCTAAGTGTGCCTAACGGATGATCAAAGCGTTCTAACGCTCTCTCCTAACGTTCTAACGGCTAACTAAGTATGCCTAACGGATGAAGAAACCGTTCTAACGGTTGCGCAATTTGTTCTAACGGATGACTGGAGCCGTTTAACGGTTGTCTAACGGTCTACATCTAAAGAGGTTTTAATTAATGGTTGTCTAACGGTGTACATCTTAGGACGTTTAACGGTTGTCTAACGGTTTACATCTAAGGACTTCTAACGAACGAATAGCGTAGCTTTCAGTCCGATGTTAGAAACACATAATCGTGCCAAACCATTATTAGTCTTACACTCACGAGTTTTAGAAAAAACGAATCACAAAGTGCCGATTTCATCAGTCGTCGACGAGACAAACATTAATAAAATTATTTCCACGGTGAGCATTGAAAACAAAACTCAGTGATGTAAACTATCACTTCCTTATCGAGACAGAATAACTCAGAATTCGAGTCCTATATTATCATGTGGGACGCGAACCTAACGTCGCTAGACCCGTGTGTAAACAATTTAACTCGCCAGTCGGGATGAACATTTTTTATTGTTTTACTCAAATGAATTTGTCGCTTGTACTAATTTTTACATAATGACTTTGCCTAGAGTTTTGTAAAAGTAACTGTTTTATCCAGCTGTGGATTCGCGAGAGATTAGGCTTTCTTGACAGAGCATGCATGCGAAAAGCGGTACCTTCTGAGGTCACGAAGCTAGTCTCGAAGCGACAGGCGGTTTGTTGGCGCTGGTTCCATCCGATAAAGTTGTTTTTGTTACATACATGTAGTTTAAAATTGGTTTCTTCTGATTCAGAGTCAGACAACAGTCTATCAAAATATTCATGAAACTTTCCGCCGGAATATGGCCGTTTCTCACATCTTAGAATATGTAAACAACTTTATGCAAATTTTTGAACCCGCGCACTTTGTGAATTGACACGTGATCAGTGTTTACTTCGTAGAACATCTTTATCCATCGCATGGCCATTTTGGTCGAGTTTTCTCCGTGTTTGTTTCGTCCGTTTATGGCATTTGTTAAGTATTTTTAACTTTCGTTTGTTCACAAATTACAGTAACAAATTACAAGCTCTCGAAACAACCGGACTTTGCCGAATAAATAAAACAGTTCCTATAATGACGATCGTAGTTAGGATTTTACATGTCGTCCGGCTGTTTGTGGAAGCGGCAAACGTGTTTTGTTTTGGATCGTGTATAACAATTATAGCATGAAGGCTTTATTGAATTTCATTCGAGTTGTATTTATCAATCAGGGCATCAAAACATAATAATCGCCAAACTTCTCGTCGAAAGATAGTTATCTCTCATGATTGTTTTGACCTAAATGGAAGCCAAGAGCTGCTCTCGTTTCACACTATGTTAGGCTACCACATTCTACTTCAATGCATGTCATGCCATTCTAACGGAATCGTGACCCGTTTAACGGATGCTAGTTTATTCTAACGGATCCTAACGGCTTCTCTAGCCGTGCTAACGGATACAGAGTTTTTGCTAACGGTTATGCTGGCCCGTCTAACGGTCTGATGCTAACGGCTAACGGATACATGTCTCTTGCTAACGGTTGCACTCTCCGTTCTAACGGCCTGATGCTAACGTCTAACGGTTGGGCTAACGCCTCTAACGTTTTTAAGAAACTTTCTAACGGATGACTAACGGATGCTTAACGCTTTTGCCCGTCTAACGGATAAGCGTTAAGGTACGTTTTCCCGTTCACGGTCACATATAAGCATTTCACCAAACCGAACTAATTGGACAGACAACAAAATAAAACGAGGAAATCTACATTATAAACACAATAATTATGCATATCACTTCATCTGAGTATCAAAAGCAAATCCCTTCTCAGTGAAAGGTAACCGAATGAAAGAGAGGATAAAGAAAATTCGTTTAACCTTGCAGTGTTAAAAGTTTAATAATTATTCACGCTTAAATTTGAATATTACAGTGTGCATTTTTGCCGACGGCTTAATTTAGCTTTGCAGTCATTTTATCGGCGGTAGCTTTGCCAGGCTTCAACCAAATTTAAACCTGGGAATTCACCCAAGCATTTCGCCAAACCGAATAAATTGAACTAAGAAAACGAGGAAATCTCCATACTTTGTAATCACAATATGCAAATCTTCACATAGGAACGTTGAAAGTAAATTTAGAAAATCCTGTTCGCTTCGGCTTAAAATGGTTTGTACACCTTTCTTGGTTTTCAACAACAGAAGAAGAAATTTTAGCAGTCTACGAGGCGGCTGTGCCAACTAACACAGAGAAAACTTCAAAACTCGCCCGGCCGTGTTTACAAATACGGTTTTGGTTAAGCTTACTTTTAGACGTGAGGTTGACGACAAATATCGACAGAAAGCTTAATTTGTTTACAACTTACAACAACCTCCACAACGCGATTCACTTGCTATTGTTTAGAGATGAGAGAAATTAAAACGATGCAATTTATAAATTGTCTCACAGCATGGCTTCAAATAAGGAAGACTTTCAAAGGATTCCAATTGAAAATAAGCTTATATCGCCGAGGCAAATTGTTAATTTTCATAGCAAACGCAACAACAAAAGTCACTTACCGCAAGTTGGCAATATCAGTTCGGCCAGTGTAAATCTTCCAGGCAGAAACTTGCAGCAAAAGCTGTGAAGACTGAACTGAACTAATCTTTTCGACAGATCAACGAATCAACCACTTTTTCCCGCTGTGTTTACTGTTTTGTATCACTCGGACATGTTTGATTTCTCTTGTTCATCACCTAACCAAATCATGTGACTTTTCTTGCACGGCTGCACAGCGTCACAACGCGCGAATTTTAAAAACTTGGCACTGCAGTCTTCTGAGTACTTTCACATCCTATCTACATGTATGGCCCTCGTTAGCTTTGGTTAACGGCATTGTTCGGTATTATTTCACTTCCTTTCTCTAGCCCTTGACTCGCTATAATTCACGGCATTGTTCAGTACTGTTTCGCCTCCTTCCTCAGCGCTGGCCCGCTCTTTTTCGCGATCTTCTTCGCTACTTCTTTGCCTCTTAATTCTTGCTTTCTTTTTAATTCCTTCAGTGCAACCCCATCAGATCAACCTCCGCTATCGTTTGTCAACATAACAAATAGAAATGCGTTTTCTTTTCTTTAAAAATCCCGCCAAGAAAAATGGCATTCTTCTGCTAGAGACCGAGGGTGCATGTCTCTGTCGACCTATTAGCTGGAGTATGGCCGCCATGTTGGGCAACTCGGCCGTCGCCGTCGCCGTCGTCGTCGTCGTGCGTACGCGCCCACGAGCAATACCGCTAGCCATGAAAACCATGAGAAAATTCCTTCATGGGTTTCCTTTTCTTTCCCATATGAGTATGGGGCTCCGCTTGGCGGCCCTTCGGGCCGCCGGAGCTCCGCTATAAGAAATCAAAGGCCTCACACAACCACAACCTACTGAAATCACGCGTATGATTTCAGACCAAATTGCACTCCACTCAGTTCAATTACCATTATTTATTTCTACTGATATATCAGATGAATCAAAAACCAGTCAGCGAGAATAAATTCTGGGTAATTCGCGTATTGCTTCAAAGTTTAGACTATGCCCTCACGCTGGCCTGTGTGTAGGCTGCTCTCATGATAAAAGTAAAATGTAAAGTAAACAGAATGCAAGCGTTACACTTCCAGTAGTATTATGAATGCAGTTTGATCTGGCCTGAAGCCCTGATCTGACCCGTGGTGGTATATATACAGTGAGATATTGATCACAGACCTAACAATTAATTTTTGTGAGTTATACCTGTTTGCTTATTCGCAGAAAATGGGCTTTAGAGGTTATTTGTTAATCCACTCATTGTCATCTTTAGATTTTTCTGCGTAACTGAACGTTTTAAGCCTGTTATTTGTTGTCAAGCAAGCGAGTTGCATGAACAGAGGTTCAAGGTTGTGCCTTGTGAAAGATTTGTTCCAACTGATTGATGTTAAAGACAGTTCTGGAGTTTTCGTCGACATCATCGATCAACTTCGTTCAAAATCAGCGTAGAAAACAAATTTACATTCTTTCTCTTCAAATGAATCTCGTAGACTTCAACTAAGACAGCAACGAAAGAACAGAAATGTTTTTCTTACATTCTTGCATATTGATTTACTGTTCTTTTCTCGTTGTTTCCCAGATTCTACCCGAAAATTGTGAGAAGAAAATCGTCAAAACTCGAGAACCACGAAAAACATGAGCCGATCTCGCAACAAAAGTTAATTATAACTCTAATCCCCAAGCAATTTCGATCGTCGAGACCCCTAGCTTTCAAATTAAGGATTGCTAGATTAAACACATATCAGGGCTACATACTCTCCATTGATTAAATATTAACCACAGAATGCGCCGCAAAGTAACTAACCTGCCTGAATAGAACTACCAGCGAGTAACAGTAGCAAAAGTTTCCAAACGAGCATTCTATGACCTGAATAGACAGTCTTCTTTTCCCAAACGTACATCTGGCTATCTACTTTCAACATTCAGATGGATGCTCAAAATGGCAAATAAATGCTTCGCTTCACTGAATTAATTACAGAAAAGTTGCTGATTATGCAAATTTTATACTCACTTTGATCAAACAAAAGGATTTTCTCAATAGAAGGCGTGAATTTTGACTTAATATAGACAATACTCTTTGCATTCGATGGAGCGGAAATTAAATAAACCAAAATGTTTAGTCACTTCAGAACAGCGTAATCTGAATCTTGGTGAGTTTCAACGTGACCATTGTGACTAATAATCAGTTTACACTCACAAATCGAGACATGAAGTTTCAAACCACGTCGATTCAATTGGAAGCGTCCAAACGCACCCCCACCCCCTGAGGTGAAAAAATTGACAAAAACTATCAAGCCTCCCGTGTTGCGTGAGTACCGTTATTTTGGCCAAAGTCAAGATAAAGCAACAGCAATGAAATGTCCTGCGTTCGGAAAAGTCTATAATAACTGCAAGAAAGAAAACCATTTTGCCTCGAAATGTGCAGCAGGCAAAAATCCTCGCAAGAAGAAGACAAAGATTGGTCGCAAGTCACGAGGGAAATTTGTCAATCAGCTGAAAGAAAGTGAAGATGAAATCCTGGTAGTCTCTCACACTCAAAGAGAAGTTAACACTATAACACTGGTTCATCAATCTAAAGTCCTGGCTACAGTGAACTTCCCAGAGAAGCATCGACTCCGGGGCACCTTCCAAAGTGTTGCCCATCAAGTTTCTTTCCGAGGGATCGAACCTCAGGGGGACTGAGCGCACAATGAAGATGTATTCCAAAACAACTATGAAAGCCACTGAAGATTAAAAACCTCCAAAACCTGGAGACATAACTGAGTGATTTCACAATCGTAAATGGCGACTTCACCCCGCTGCTTGGATTGGAAACAGTCCAAGAAATGAAGCTTTCGACTGTGCAGAGTGAGAACATTCTAGGCATCGAGGATGACACCTCCCGACTGGCACGAGAGACAAACTTCTGAAGAGCAACGAGATTCAGTCCCAGAACTACAACAGAGGTAATCGTGAACTACCGCCATTACAGAAAGGAGATGCAGTTAGAATGTTACCGTGCGGAAGCTGAAAGCTGGGTGTAACCTAAAGTGCAAGAACGTGCTCTTATATGCCGTACGCACAGAAGACGGTAGAGTATTTCGCAGAAACAGAAGGCACAATAGAAAATCTCAGCAACGTCCAGCAGCAGTCTGACCACCCTTGGACGAACCCTTCATCTCAAGGGAATCTCCATTTCAGCCAACTAAAGCAGTCCCTGTGGAGCAAGCAGCAGAACCTCCTTGGACAGAAGACAAAATTACTGAAGTCCCTATCCAATCTGACCTGCCCACAGGAGTTCGAACTAGTCCGACTGGTCGTCAAATCAAGACACTTGTTCATTTCAAGGACTTTGTATTGTGTTAGACTTTGTTTAGACTTTGTTTAGACTTTGCTTTGAATTTGGTCTGTTTTGGGTCAACCGTTTGACCCTTTATCACTTCAGACACCATGTTCAGTCAGGCTGGTTGTAGGCGTAGTTCAAAAGACTCGACAGCACAATCCAGATAAAGTTCTCAAAGTTGTATTGAACTTAACAGGATACAAGTGCACAACACGAATGAATAACTGTAATGTGACCTAGCCTCCTCAGCAGGTGGGCTTAACGAATAATTTATGCAAGGTTACAAGACCCATCGTTACATGTATTATTTTTTTTTTATAACGTAAAGCGCGCGCTAGTCCTATCTAATTCCTATTGAGTCATAATGAACGAAATCTCTTTATATAATAACCCAAATTATTCTCGCATTTTGATTGGCTCTCGCCTATGATCTATTAGAGGGCAGACGCACGATTGACGTCATCATTACAAGTAATAATAAACACATAACCTTGCTTTCCGACCAACTGCTTTGAGAATCACCAACCACAGAAAGCACAAATTTCCACCGTCACTAACGTTCCTTTTATTCAAAAGTCGAATCGAATGACCTGCAATGTTGACCGCAACCGCTAGTTTTCCGAGCGTATTTTCCAACTCCTGCAATATTCAAGACATCATCCAAGTTTTTCGGCTCAGAGCCGATGCTCTGATGACAAAGACTGAGTTGACATTTTCTTTGAGATTTTTATATTTCGCAGTTCAATTCTGCTTTTGCTGTAAGTTTTTATTCCACGAGAAGCGACGCTCGAGTCAAGTTTGACAGTGATTTCCCTGAACCAATCACAATTCTTTGCTACGCAGAAGATTGCTAGTTTGCTAGTTTTTTATACTTTGGAAAAACCTAAAATAGGGCATTTTTGAAGGCAATTTTCCTACCTTGGTGCACGGAAATTTTAAGAGTCACTGACTGAAAATATCGAGAACGGCTGGTCAGGTTAGAAAAATCAAAAATCCTGAAACTTTGCCTAAAGAACGCTTTTAGGGAGCCACTTTCGAAAATATTATTCCGATTTTCTTAGAAGTTAAAGTCTTCGGGAAATTCGCAAAAAACGAAAATATAGCTTTTTGCCTCATTAAATATGCAAAAAATATCTGGAAAATTGACAAAGTTCTCGGTATTCGCATTGAAACAATTTACATAACTAGAACTCGGGGTAAACTTAGCATAAGAGCTTTACTTTTTTTCTTTCTAGCAATAGGAAGTTTTAAATTTTTCAAACATTTTGAAGGATTCCGTCGACCGTTAAAGAATTGCCTTCTAAAGCCCCTATGAAAACGGCAAAATTTGCGTAGTTTTACGGGCTTAAAACGCATCTTGGTATGTCCGATATGGAACTTAAACTAGTACTGCACAAAAGAGTGTCGTTCTACTATAATAATATGGAAAAAATTTCTGGGCAATCGAGGTTCACACTGGTAAAATGCAAAAGTTTGCGACAGTCTCTTATCAAATCTGCATAATGCGGTATATTCAAAGAACTCTATTGTTGAGCATTCTAGTCTGTTTTTGTTCCATTTGTGGGCCTTGCTTTGTGGGAAATATACAAAAAGAGAGTTGATCCATGTCGTTATTACAACATTGTTTCATTATTTCACGCAAGGTACATAAAACTACAGACGAGGCTCAAAATATAAGTTCAAACACGCTACATGTATAACGTGACTGGCGTCACGTAATATTTATTTTCAGTTAGCCCCAATTGGAATTACTAGATTATTGAGGTTTAGACACTTGCTTATAATAGAGAAATAGCAGGGTTTGTCTTTCCCGTTTATGTACACTCGATTAGTCTGCAAATATTCGAAAGGAGACTGGTCTTTTAAAGTAAATTTTAGCATGTGTGTCGATTTTGATCTTGATGGAAAACGAATCAATTAAATGCACGAAATGAAACGAAGAGGTTTTATTAACGTGATCCAGCTAGACCAAGGAAGCAAGTTTTCTTGAAAAATAGAGTAAGAGAGTAAGACTGTTTGAAATCGAGACTCATAAAAATAACGGGGGTGCTCGTCCTACATTTTCGGGGTTAATCTTCAAAAGGTCCACCGCGAGAGCTTTTGCGGTACCTTCTACGGGGATTGAGCCGAAAAATATGACAGGGGATAATGTGTTGTGTAAACGGTTGTCAGTTTAACCATCGATTTTCTCTCTTTTTTTATTATTTGGAAACTATTAAGGCTAAGTAACTGAAGGCACCAACAACGACAAAACAGCACTGTTAGAAATATATCCAGTAGTCATTCTATGAAGAGACCTCTCAATTTTCGACAATCATGCAAAAAAGTTCACCTAGCCTTTAAATAAAAACGTTTGTGTTTGCTGGCGCGCGTTCTTACTGCCCAGTTTTCTTGTTCCAAATACTGATTGAAGAAGACCAAAAGTTAGTCAAAGTATATATTTCGACCCGATATTGGGCAAAAAAACGATATTGGGCTAAAACGGTTTTTAAGCCCGTAAAATTACGCAATTTTTGCAGTTTCCATAGGGGCTTGGATTCTTCGACAGCCGACGGAACCCCTCAAAATTTAATTTATCATAAAGTTTTCAATATGCTTAGTTTATCCCGTGTTCTAGTCTTGTAAATTGTTTCAATGCGAATACCGAGAACTTCGACTCAAGCGCGGCAGTAGCACGACGTTTGAAATCATGCATTCACTCAGTTCGGCAGGCTGAATTAAAGTCGGCGCGCCTACTTATTGCTGGTTTTCAGTGTCACGCCATTCAAAATAGATCAAAAATCAAAATCAAAACCGTTCAATAGATAAAGTCCAGAATCTGGGAAATGAAAGAAGGTAAATATGCAAAGACGCTCGCCAAGATTCTGGTCACAGCAGTTTTTCTTATGCAAGATATGCGAAGAAATTTTTTACTCAAATTTATAGAGATTTGTATGGAGACGCCATGCTGGTGCCCATCCGTATGGGCACCAACATGGCGGCCGGAAACCAACAGAAACATCTGTCACTGGGTTTTGCTACAAAAGCGTGAATTTATCCCTTGAGGAACTCTAAAACATTAAAATGATACTTTTTCTAAGACATGAACTGTTCAGATAGCCAAATTCCCCTAAATAAGTCACTTTTTTAAACCATCATGGCAGCTCTCTAGGCCGTCACGTAAATGACGCGTTACGCAAAAGCTTAGAAATTCAAGCGTAGTGTATCACTAAATCAAGAACCCATTCGGAGCGAAAATTTGCATGAATATTAGTTTTCAGCTGTTCTTATACATCATTAGAGTAAAATCTCAGGAAGATCAATAGTTTTGCAGTTTGAATTTTAGTCACGTCATGTGAAAACTAGCTATAGCACGGCAGGCCTAATGCCGTTCCGCACGGCAGTAGCGCGACTTGGCTTCGGACGGCGTGCTCTTGCCATGCACGAGCCGAACTGAACAAGGAACGGCGGGGCTGGGGTGGGGGCTTGAGCCCCGGCCCCCCTCCTCCACGTTTTACGACGATGACAGTCTTGCTTGGTTTAGTATGAGGTACAAATGAAGAAATAAAGAAGAAGGAAAAGAAAACGAAAAAAGTCTGGTTGACTTCAGATTTACCAAGAATTCACAAAGCTACAACTTCGTACCAAATCTGTAGGAAGCTTTTCATGTTTACATAGTTTTAACCTTTCCGCAGTGTGCACTTCCTTCCCACACACTGGGGAGGCATGTCTAAAAGCGCAGGTCAGTCAGTACTAAGGCCATTATATATCATGGAGGGCTGGGAAAGATGTATCAAGCTCACAATACTTTCACAATTTATTGCTGTAAATGCACTAAAAGTACCTGTCATTTTATAGTTCATCCACAAGGTCGATTTTCTTAAAAACTACACCATGGAGAATGTCAAAAATACCATTTCCAAGCCCCTAGACTTAAAAAGGTTTTTTGGGGGGAGGATGCCCCGAGACCGCTCCACAAACTTGCGCCGGCAATGCTCGTTTTCAAGCCCCACCTTTCTTTCACTTGAAAAAAGACTCCGCCGTCCCTGTGAATTCATATCCTGCTGCATCAGCTGCAGTTGCTTTCTAGCATTTAAAAAGGTCTTCAGCAAAGCAAACTTCTTCCGATCTTCTGCGCGAATGAATTAAATTCGACGTTTGAATCTTTCATAGCTTTTTGTCATGCCACTGCCGGGCCAAATTTATTTGAGTTCGGCACGGCAGAAGCACGACGTTTGGACTAGGCCGAACCCAAACGGGGTCAGATCGCGGGATAGACATCAAACCCTGCTTCCTTGGTCTAGCTGGGTCACGTTAATGAAACCTCTTCGTTTCATTTAGTTCCATCAAGATCAAAATCGACACACAATGGTTAAAAAGTACTTTAAAAGACCAGTCTCCTTTCGAATATTTGCAGACTAATCGAGTGTATATAAACGGGAAAGACAAACCCTGCTATTTCTCTATTATAAGCAAGTGTCTAAACCTCAATAATCTAGTAATTCCAATTGGGGCTAACTGAAAATAAATATTACGTGACGCCAGTCACGTTATACATGTAGTGTGTTTGAACTTATATTTTGGGCTTTGTCTGTAGTTTTATGTACCTTGCGTGAAATAATGAAACATTGTTGTAATAACGACATGGATCAATTCTCTTTTTGTATATTTCCCACAAAGCAAGGCCCACAAATGGAACAAAAACAGACTAGAGTGCTCAACAATAGAAATCTTTGAACATACCGCATTATGCAAATTTGAGAAGAGACTGTCGCAAACTTTTGCATTTTACCAGTGTGAACCTCGATTGCCCAGAAATTTTTTTCTATATTATTATAGCAGAAACGACACTCTTTTGCACAGTACTTGTTTTAATTCCATATCGGACATACCAAGATGCGTTTTAAGCCCGTAAAACTACGCAAATTTTGCCGTTTTCATAGGGGCTTTAGAAGGCAATTCTTTAACGGTCGACGGAATCCTTCAAAATGTTTGAAAAATTTAAAACTTCCTATTATTAGAAAGAAAAAAAGTAAAGCTCTTATGCTAAGTTTACCCCGAGTTCTAGTTATGTAAATTGTTTCAATGCGAATACCGAGAACTTTGTCAATTTTCCAGATATTTTTTGCATATTTAATGAGGCAAAAGCTATATTTTCGTTTTTTGCGAATTTCTCGAAGACCTTAACTTCTAAGAAAATCGGAATAATATTTTCGAAAGTGGCTCCCTAAAAGCGTTCTTTAGGCAAAGTTTCAGGATTTTCGATTTTTCTAACCTGGCCAGCCATTCTCGATATTTCCAGTCAGTGACTCTTAAGGTGGCTGGTAAGAGTTTCCAGCATGTTTCAGGACTTCTGGAATAAGACCCCCTTTCTTTTTTCAGCTGACACTGGTACTGACAGTGATGGCATCAAACAAATACTCCATTGTTGGTGAGAGTAAATAATTAGTCACTTTCTTGACATTAATTAGTAGCTACCATACCGACGGTATAAGCTGATCAAAACACCCCTGAGTGCTTTTAAGGTTACAGTGTACCTTCGGGTCGGCAATTTTCTTCAAATTTGGATTTTTGGGTCAAAGTAGTGGTCGAAGAAAAATCTCTAATTTTTGAAAAAAAAATTGAAAAAGGCTAAATATTAGCGGAGAAATGGCGGTTTTACGTTTTCGCCGGAACTAAAAGTTTACCTCTTGATTGACAGCCCTATGCCGCGTAAGCAGTCAACCGAGACGATTTTCGTGGGAATTACCTGTATGGATGTCACGAATTGACTACTCAGTTGATCAGCATTGTTGTTCTGACTACCCAGCATTTTTGGTATCAGGTGTAACTCTATTAAGTTATAAGTAAAGGACAGTAAACATAGACCACGTTAAAAACATGGACCAGTTCGAAAAAGCGGAAACAGCGAAGAACGAGTGACAATACATCAATGAGTGAAGAAGCGAAAGTCCGCCACGCGGATGAAGGTATAACTATCGTATAAGGGGGGCAAAATATTCGTGGTAAGAGAAAAGAAAGGTTCTGTAAAAATTTCGGAACTTGACAGCAATAAAAGAGATGTTGACAGATACTCTTCTGATGAGTCCGATACCGACGAATCGTCGGACTCATTGAGACCATTTGAAATATTATCAATGCACAGTTGATCACACAAAGTTGCTCCCCGCGCTTTCTTTTGTTTGTTTTCTTCGCTCAGCCACTCTAGCGTTCGTGTCCTTTTTAGTCTTCCCCATGCAATTTGCCAGACCAGCTTAAAGAAAAACTGAGCTACAGAAAAATTATCTTTCCGCCTTCGGCGCCTTGAGCGCATTGCGAAACACAAGGGCTCTTTAGAGATTCGCGCGTAAATTTCACCAGGAGGTTAACGGTAGTAAACGTTCCCTGCACTGATTGGCTCAGTTATCTGAGAACCCAGTTGAAGGCGTCTGTGGGCGGAGTTTGTTTGCGAAGCAGAAGATTTCTCTTAGCGCTGTTTTCTCGAATAAATTTTTTCACTTGAAGCAGACACTTTAAAGAGTTATAACTCAAAGGGAATAAACTACAAAAGCGTCTGGGAATTGTTAGTTTCGAAATACTTTTTCTTCGCGAGCGATTTTTGTACGATCACTCCACATTTTCTTAATCCCATTTCGAAAATGTTCTGAAACTTTTTACTGCAATTGAATATGCCTAAACGCAGACACGTTTTTCAAGCGCTTTGGGCCCTGAAACCGAGGAAAAAAATTATTTGGCGAAAAAAGAAATTTACTTTGACGTGTAGCTTTCGAAAGGTGATTCGGGCGCTCGCATTTAGTGGTAGTGAAAAATTCGACATTTCATTTTATTTCAAAATTCTTGGTATAGTTTGATAGCCAGCTCTATAAGCTTTAATTTGATATAGGGGTTTAGGTATCTACAGTTTAAACTACACGCGCTACATCGCTTGCACGCGAGACACCCTGAAGGTATACTGCAACCTTAACTCAAAAACAAGTCCGGTGCCCCCCTAATTTTTTTTAATGGAATTGTAATCAGCATGCAAATATTTAGCATTTCTCAGCGTTTACAAAAATGGGGAAGCGGATCCTGAGGCAACTTAAATTTTCGAAAAGGCTGTCCGCGTAAATTTCGAACCCTCACCGATTGGCCTAATTTTCACAGTGAAAGTCAATCATTATATCTAATGCAAAAATATCACATTTATTCAAGTAAGTTATATTTTGTTCTTTTCTTTTTTATGGGAACCATGGTTTTGAAAGTGACCTTAAAACTGACTAATTTGCCTCGGGAGACTCTGCAATTTAGCTTTAAATGTCTGGTTCTGCCAAAACGAACAAGTTTCATGTTTTACTTATAGACATTTTATTTTTGTTCAATACATTAAAGTTTAAACAATTGTATTTGATCAAAGTTTGACGAGGTTATGAATTTTCTAAAACACCTCCAGTCAAACTCGGTGACACACTTATAGTTAAAATGTATTTTCTAAAATGTGAGACCTGATCTAAGATCAAGTCTATGATAACTAAAAGTGCAAAAACTTGATGGTATGGAAAGATAACAGCGGTCCGACGCATCACCGATGTCTATATGCAAATTAATTACAGTAGCCGTATGTATTTCTGTTGCGACGGGACGACGGAACACCTCTTTAAAATTTGTTTTTAATATTTTTATCTAAGACAAGGAATTTGGTTCGGATACAGAGGCATTTATTTGAACAAACCATCCTTAAAAACCCAACAGGAGGATAAGCATCGGTTTGAGAGACAAGCAACCCTTCATCCCACCTCAGCATAAATCAGTACTGCATATCTGGAAGCTTGTTTGCTGGGCCCAATACAGTAATATAACACACAAAATGCACAACAGCAATTGACCGTTCAATAGACAATTTTCGGTATATTAAAATTCAGCTTGACAGTGAGGCTTAGAGGACACAAACAAAGGAAATTGAATGACATGTTTATTCATTTCTTTTGTTTGTGTCCTCGATGCCTCACTACCAAGCTGAATTTTAATATATCGAAAGTGGCCAATTAAAACGCATGCCACTAGAGAGGTCATCATCTGATTCAATCCCATGACCCCTCAGCACATGCCTGGATGTTGTCACACAACCAGTAACACAGCAAAACAGTTTAACGTTAAAACTGTCGATGAAAACATAAAAATCCTATTTGCATAACTATATATTTCATCTTGTTTTCCTACAGCATATTAAACTGGGTATTTTTATTTTTACTTTAAGTGTGATGATCCGGTTTAAAAGCATCTTGTGATTGCTTTCAAAACTTTAAAAGAAAATAGATTTTCTAGATTTTCGAGATCAGTGCTGAAAGGACCATACCCATACAGAAACTCAAACTTTACGAGATCTTGATTCAGCGAAAGACAGGAATAAAGGGTCTGTGACAAAAATTTAGTTCTTAGAGCGGTTTTCAATTGAGTGTCGAAAGCAATCAGGCAGTTACTATTGTCTGAGATTGACTCGCATGCTAGGAAATTCGCGTTGTTGATATCGACTATGAGTTTGAAACTTGAACATGGTTGACAAGCGAGCCGTCTTGGCAAAATCGTGGCTACATATCAAAGAAGGATGATTTCCGAGCGTGATTAAGAGCTACCGCCCGTAACTATGGAGAATCCGGCAACAGGACCGAAAATTCTAATTTTCTTTTTAACTGCGTCAAAAAGACCCTTTTGGTGAACTATTTTCAGGAGTACGTTTTAAAAGTTCCAGCGAGTTCACATTTAAGTAAAATCTAGCAAAGTTCCAAATACCACTCGATCAACCAAGATGGCCGATGGAATTTGTGAAAATTTGAGCATTTTTAACAGGCCGGTACAGACAGAATGAAACTTGCCTTAATTTCATATTCACACAGTATGTAATTTACACTTTGATCATTTCTCTGAGCTAAAGATCATCTCGAAGTAAATATTACTTTTCGGCCGTTTGAAAAATACATTTATCACGATTTAATTTACATAGGAAATTTTAATTGATTTGATAGGGTCATAACAGTATACGAATATATATGTCGACAAATAGAAGGTTGTAAAAAAAAAAAACTATGTTATGGGTATACCATGTCTAAATGGTTAGTTTGGCCCGTAGACGAAAATTGTGAAAGATATTTTGACCAGTTGGGCCATTTTTTAACGACGGAGCGAAAAATTCGATTTCGTAGTCAATCTTTATAAACATGATTTGACATATATCATAACACAAATTATTCTTTGATATCGTGTATCATACGTTTAAACCAACCCTTTTTTTAAAAAATTGACATCAGCTTGTCGAAACTTGACAAACGTCGGGCCGCTGTTTTTCAAGTTTCCCACAATGCAATCTGTTTTAATCTTGGCAAATTTTGCTACCCCATAACCCTTTTTGGTTTTTCCGTGTTTCTTTTGCTTTCCTCTATAGTTTTAAGCCGTTATTGTGATATTTCAGTTAATTCTATGACCAGTTGGAATGAGCTGAGATTGCGGAAATTAGATGAACATTGACCTAGCCCCTTTAAATCTTACTCCTACAGAATGACAAACAAATTCGTTGGCGCGTGGAACCAGACTGAAATGCTAATTTTTGTGTCTTCCTTTGTCACATCTATATGATTATAAATTGAAATAAACCAAGAAAACATTGCCGCGAGCATCAAACAGCATTGTAGTTAACTTCTACACGTGCACTAGGAATAACAACAAATTATTAACATCAGACGTAAATTTGCGGCTCGCATTGAAGTACGTACTACGTAACATGGACTAACATTTCACTTATATTATTTAAACAGATATGTTCAGCAAAATATCAATCGAGAGTAGAACAAGGATACTTACTAGACCAGATGCTAATTGCGCCAATCACTAATGTTAAAACAAGGAGGCCGATCGTTGCAAAAGAGCCCGTATTTTTGAAGGACTTCAGGGAGCTTGAAGGAGGAAATAACTTGACCGCAGTTAAGTATGGGCCTTTAGCTGAGAGCTGTAGTATTGTTTCTTTGTCCGGAAAACGGAAAGAAAACTCTAGCTTAAGACGAACTAGTGAATAACTCGTCACAAAATGAAGGATGTCTTCAGTACGTATAAGTCCTCCTGTTAATATAAGGAGGAAGGGTTTCGCTTCCCAAGCTTCTAAAACCAACGTAGTAGGGCTTTGATCTCGATTGTACCGGGTCAATATCATATACAATATCATTATACTGCTTGCGCTTGTGGCCGATATAACGCGCGCTGTGATTGGCCAATTGCAGGGCATTATTCTCCCGTAACGCCGACGGGCCGATTACTGCCCGCAAAAACCAAAGCAAAAATTAAAGCCATATAATAAACTTAACCTCGAGCCTTATGTATTTATGGGAAAATCTCAAACCTCAGCCTTGCCGTATTGACCTCGGTCGGTCAATACGGCAAGGTCTCAGTTCGAGATTTTCCCGTGAAGACCCCACTCTCGGTTAATAAGTACTGAGTTATTAATAGCTCTCAAAACAACCGTTCCGCTCTGTCATTCCAGTATTAATTACTACAGCACTCTTATAACTTTCGTCGTCATGCAACAGAAAAGTGCAATTATATTGCGTCTATTGACAGCAAGCTTTATTTTGACAGCTGCTTAATTTGTTTACTTAACTGTAATGATCATTCATGTCTTAACTTCTTTCTTCGCAGTTCAAATATGATCTTTCATATATTCACTGGCAGACTATTTAATCTTGTAGCGCTATCGATCGACGGTTCATTGCACACACTGTTTGATGATTTGAAATTATTTCCTAATAGCGGTGTTCTGGGGTCCCTTGGAAAGGAATTAAACAATTCAAGATATACAGCTATGCAACACCCAGCTGAAGGGGGCAGATAATTAGGGGTACATAGCGTAATATTATGGTAGACAGGACATATTTCAGCACCAAAATGACTGACCAATAATAGTGGTGTGCTCCAGACAAAATATTGAAGGAAACAGCCTCTTTTTGAACATTTCTCAGTTTAGAACGGCGAGAGAGCAAACAATCCCCTCAAACGACCTCTTTTGTATTAGCAACCCTTTTTGAAAATTAAAAAAAGGCTAAAAAACAGGCTAAGAACGTTGTCAAACCTTAAAGACTTTATTCTTAAAAACCCTTCCAAAGTCTGAGGCTCGTCAGCTCATGCCGCAACTCAGTTGCAATACATTAGTGGGAATGAAGTACTTTTATCGAGCTGTAGTTCGTCGGGATTATCTCTTCCTTTTATGAACATGAGGTGCTGCAAAACGTCAGGGTGTGTCACTAGGCTGATGAGACGGGTTTCTAAGCAATTTTACTCTCCCTAGCTCTACCGACAGCGGTCTAGTCTCTCTTAGTATGCGTAATTAAGCACTGCGTAACACAAATTATTGCATGATTGCGTGGCATCATGGCTGAGACGGGGTCAAGGTAAGAGGTCTCATTGATGACCACAAGTAAGATTCTGGCGCCTCTGAAAGAAAAAAAGATGCTTTTGGTTGCTTATCACGTTATATCCTGTTTAACACATATTCTCGTTTCAGACATATTCATGATCACGATTCACCGTAAACGTGTCTCATATACTTCGGCTCCTTTTCCATGAAATCTCGTTTAAAAACTATCCCTTCGTGCAAAGAGAGAGCTAAGTAAATGTATGATTTAATCGATGAAGAGAACACTGTCGTAATAATTAATGGCAAAAGGCGCTATAAGTAAGTGCTAGTACCAAATTCAACAATGACGGCCGTTAGAATCATAAGAGTATTTATTCAGTGTATTTCAGGTACTACATGTCATAGATGATTCTAAAACATACATTTATGCCACACATATTCCTTTGCGAAGTAAAAAAATGGCCAAAAAGAGCAGCTAGATGACAGCTAGATATCGAGAATTTTTAAGCACATTTTCCTTTGAAGAATTTTCCGTCATCAAACTACGCACTTTTCTTTTTCTTTAGCGATATTTATCTTTTTTTTACGAAGGAACAACAACAAAAAAAACTGACGAAGATACGTAACGTATTTTTCTGTGGTTTAGGTTTTCCCGCCATCAAGACTTCCACGATTACATTGTATAATTCAGCAGATACACGTATGAATACGCAAAATGCACACCTGCTCTTCATATATACGATTCGTGTAGAAAGACCTCAATTTTGTGTCATCTCTTCATCCCACTCCCGGGGAAATTATTTAGGGTTCGGCAAGTGAATGTTGTTGCTATGTCTAGTTATATGGTACTCTGACTATGCGTGTTACAATTTCTTACTAAACGGAATACACTCATGTTAAATTCATCTGGCCTTACTTTTGAAATGTTTCCTCGGTTGTAGTCTTTCTTTGTATTAAATGTGCTGCGTTATTTTGAATCTGTAAGTTTTTACTACAGCCAACTTAAGGCTCGCCCTATACTGTATTTGTATAATAAAAAAATGTTTGACTTAAGAATTGTCTACGCATTTTGCAGCTTATAGAGTGAGGCAAGGTCTAGCCGACGAACAGGCTCCCGGCGAGGACAGAAAAAAAAAAAAAAATTGGCGAGCGTAGCGAGCGGACGACCGCGAAACTGAAGGATTGCCTGTTCGTAGTCTAGGCAAGCTCGCAAATGGAACAGTAGGCTAGACGCTTGATAACTTTATTACAAAATAATTCTGTGCTTGTTCCATATTTGCTAAAAATAAGCTTAACACCAACATTTCCCCATCATGATGGCGAAAGAAATCTAAAATTAAATAAATGAAAGTCATTGCGTTTAAAATTAATGTTCTTTCCTATACCTTTAAAATATGGGAGAGGAAAGGTCGTGAGGATTCAGGCTACTGGCCCAGTATTTTTTAATGCAGATAAAATTCAACAATGTTTCTAAGGCTCCTAAATTTTGACGAATCATCTCCCTTCTATCTTATCCTACGGTATCTGCTCAATATCATATATTTAACCCTTGAAATATTTTAACAGAAAAAAAAAAAAAATTACCATAATATTCCATAAGTGAATCAACTAGATAAAATGATGTTCTATACCAATTCAATTCTACCTTAACGCGGTTCGATACAGTTTTCATTTCCCCAAACAAGTTTTACAAATGCTCTTCTAAATACCGTTTAGCTTATCGTACCAGTATGAATTTTATCATAGAAATGAAAGAGACAACATAGATTCATTCAATGATATTTTGTTCCCAAAACCTGTTACCAGGGCAACCATATGACTCATTAGGTGTGCACTCAAAATTGAAACCTATTGTATTATTCAGATAACAGGTAGGTAAAATCTTTTCAAATTCCGGTGTTAGATGTCCCCAGGAATGATCTTCAAAATATTTAAGTTTAAAAATATTCTTTCGAGCAGATGAGAGAAGACTATTGGTTTCTCACAATTTTTCCTTCCTACTGAATTTTTTAAAAATCATTATACATATGCAGCCGATCGTGGCCAATTTTCCAAACATTTTACCGACCAGGAGCGGAAATAAAGACGCTCGAATTTGGAAAATGAGGGAAAATTCCGAGTCAAATAGATCCGCGTCTACGCATGCGCGAGTCTTTTCACGCTCTCAATCGAATCCACGCGCGCGGAACAATCAGCAATGTAAGGGAATAACACGATATCACCTTGCAGCTGTTAGTGCAAAGTATTTGTATTTTTTCGATAATAGGAGACAATAGGGACAAAATCAGGCGGATAAAGTTTGCATAAACGTGCTTCAATATCTATCTAATGCTAGAAATGTTATCTGGTCTAATGTTGTTTGTTATTCGTGGACATTCAAGTCCAGAAATATTTTTTCACGCCTAATTTGCAGTTGCTTAAATTATCATTACAGCTGTACTGTTCACATCTTCATCTTATTTGTATAAACGATCGCTTGTTATAGTTTTATTCAATTTCAAACCTCACATGGCCGGTCTTAACAGTGTGGCTTGAAAATTGAAAAGTAAACAAAACAAACAAGTCTTAAGCTTAATCGATAAAGAAGCCGTTTCTTGTCACTGACTTGTATATTTTAGCAAGACGTTTCGGCTAACTCTTAAGCCTTCATCAGTTGAAAAACCGCTTGATGTTACGGGCGATTTAAAAACTTTTTTTTAAAATTGAAACGTTGCGCGTGCTGTATGCGCGTGACTCGAGAGAGTTTTAAGTGCGTGCCAAGCACTTGTAGACTTCAGGGATGACTATGTGATCATTCCCAGCGTTCGGGTCTTTTACAGACATCCAAGCTTCTAGAAAAAGCCGCTGATGGTAATGTGCCTCATGTCCGACGACTTCAACGTTTTCAAAATCCATACAACACGCTCAACGTTTCAATTTAAAAAAAAAGGTTTTTAAATCGCGCGTAATTAACATCAAGCGGTTTTCAACTGATGAAGGCTTAAGAGTTAGCCGAAACGTCTTGCTAAAATATACAAGTCAGTGACAAAAAACGGCACTTTTATCGACTATGTCATCTCCTGACTACATATACTCACGTCTTAAGCTTATCTTAATGAAATACTTCGCGTTCTTCGCTAATGTTGTACCCCTCTTTCCTCGTCCCCTTCAAACGTGTCACGAACTTCATGGGATGTATTTTAGGTGTTTTTTGGTCTACCTCTTTCTACTTTCACTGGACATTTTCTGTCCAACAAATTCTGTAAGAACGATGCCAAAAACAAACGAATAAACAACTTCTTCGGCCTTCTAGCCGTTTAAATTCGTGTGGGACTTTGCAAGGAAAGCTACGATTGTTCTTGTGAGATTTTTCTCTGTTGCTGCGAGTGGAAGTGACGCAAACATAACGCTGAAGCAAGGAAGACGCAACCAAGGAAGCGAAATTCCTGATAGATGCAAGCAAATTATTAAAAAAAAAAATACATTTGTTCATGAGCTTCAAAGCGGCGCTCAAAAACGCAATATTGTTTACATTGCTTTGTGGGTTTGCGTGGGTTTTCATAATTCACATGCGCACTATTAGAACCCTAGGCTGCGCGCGCCATAAAACTATTTCGAGCCACTTTAAGTGTGAATCGCTGTTTGTGCAAAAATTACGCAAGTGATGTGTTTAAAACAGTCAAAGTAAAGTTTAAACGTGATGCGCGACGGTGCGAAAAATTGGAGCGCAATAAAAATAACATCGTGTTCTGCTTTCTTTATCAACCCACGAGTGCGTGAGACAGCCTGTGCCCAAATATTTGGGATGGTCTGGAAACAATTTTCACGCCAGACGTTTGAGCACCCAACGAAACGTAACGAGGACACTGGATTGTTAGCAGACAAAATCATTTATTCTCATTCATCATGGCAGTCAAAAAGGGGGCGAAGATACACCACAGACGCCGTATTGTTTACATTGCTTCGTGGGCCTTCGTGGGTTTTTATAACTCACGTACGCTATTAGAACCCAGGTTGTGCGCGCCATAAAACTATTTCGAGCCACCTTAAACTCATAAAAGCTTCGAAACTGACAACGTATTAATAAAAGAAGCTTCACACAACGACAACAACAACAACAACAACAACAACAACAACGTTCTTACATTGTACATCTAGTGAAGCAGCTTTGGAGGTAGTATTTCCAAGGTTGTTATTCGTCACACATCGGTATTCACCACTGTCTGTCCTGTTCACATTCGTTATTGTCAACTGCTTATTGTCTGCCGAAAAACTGATCCTGGAATTATTACTTGTCTCTATGGGAGATACATTTCTGGTCCATGATATTGTTGGTACTGGAATTCCATAAGCGTCATAAGAGAAAAACACGTCTTCTCCTTCTAATTTCGTTTCGTTTCGTTTCGTTTCACCCTATAATTAAGGGTGTTTATGGGAGGTCACGCTGTTGCTATGGTAACCTATCGTGTCACGAAAATGATAACAACGTGTTCACCAATGTTTGGGCAGTTATTTGATACAATGATTAAAGCATCAAGTGATAAAGAGTGGTTAAAACGGCCCATCAAAATCTAAGTGCTGGAACTGTTTTGAGCCACCTTAAACAGCGACGTAATATTACAAAACTAAACCATGTTATTTGATTAGGTTTCCATCAAATGAAATACGTAGTTTAGGTTTTGACAAACTGCATCTTAACGGGAGTTCTTTGAAGAGAAAATCATCAAAATCGTTTGAGATGACTTTTAATTCATCCATACTGGATTCAGTATGGATTCAAAGTTTAACGAGGAACTTGTCGAATGGAGCCTGTTTCTTTCTTCTACGGTTTTGTTTATTTCATAGAGAGGGTAACCCCTGGTAGGAAAGTTAAAAATTACTCGTGGAACGGTTGAAAAGTAGGGTCACTCGTTTTCCATGCACACTGCATCTCGTTCTCTTTTGACCTCTGCCACAAGACCCTACAATGTAAATGACACTCTCAAAACCATAATCGGGGACGGAGACCATAAGCGCGCCCCATTTCTAGTATTAGGGCTGTCCCTATGATATGGGGCTATCTTTCTATTTTTAGAACAAATTGCGCCATCGCTTGCGACACGCGCGTACATGCTGCGAAGATTTTTGCGGATGTCGCGCGGGGGGAATGGCGTCCGAAATTTCCGACATTTTTTAAGCTTTTGGCCTACAACTCAACGCGTTTATGTCTGTTGCAATTTTGCTCAAGTATTTCCGTCGTAACCTGCTCCAGTTTGAGTGAAGTAAGACAGTGTCGAATTTAGGTATGTCCCGCTTTAAGCTTATATCACTGACCAAGTTGTGTTCCGCTGCTTCTTTTACAAGAGCTGTAGATTACTCCACTCTAAATTTCACATATGTTGAAGATTAACAGCTTTTCCATAACACAGCAAAAACTTAGTTGGATATATTTAGACATAGCAGAGTTTCAGGACTCCAAAGTTTCCTAGCTCCTCTTTCCATACGCTTGCGAGGAATTTGCCATTCTATCGCGACCGAAAAGTGAAAAAAAAAACAACAACAACAAAAAAACAAAACAAACAAACAAACAAACAAATTGCAAGTTTGAGTTTCACCTGATTTGTAAGCAATGCTTGATGTTTTATCAAGGCCCAATAAGTTTACGTTTGTAGATACTGCTCAGTTTTGTTTGTGCCAAAATCTAATAAATTGTCTGTTGTCGATGAATTAGCGCGCCCGGCGATGCTTGTTTTGTACAGTCAGTAAACATGACAACTTTCCTGTGAAAACGTACACCGAACTCATACAATATCTCTATAGTATTTAGATATGTTTAAGGTTGATAAAAGTTTGAGAACGTATTAAAAGCTTACCTGAAAATATGTCATCTCATCACAAAAGGTAACGAAAGATTGAAAACACCGACTCGGACTTGAAAGTGCAGGCGCTGCACTATACAGATGAGCTACTTGTACACGTCAGACTTTCCTCTCAAAAACTTTTGCAAACTCGCCAAACAAGCAGAAACAAAAAGGAACCATCAAAAACCGGTTTTTATTATGATTAAACATTCTTTGAGAAACTCGCAAATTAACTCGATACCAGAGTAGAGAGTTTTCGTGCTATATTCTTAGTCAGAACAAATGCAAAAGCGTGTGCGTAGGCTTATAACTAACGCGAGCAGATCTTGTTATTCATTCACAGCGCCAAATTGAAGTCTTGTTTTCGACCCTAAAAAACTCACCCTTTCCATTACCTCAGAACATAAAACTACATATAAGAGCCCTGGATCTTATTCCCTGCCTTATTCCCTGCCATCGCTCAGAAAAATCTGCAAGAGAATCTCGCCACTCTCACCATTTGATCAGGCAACGTGACAACATCCACGCGAGAGCCCCCGACATGTGCGTGGATCCGCGCGGATATATGACGTCAGGATGGCACAATTTGTCTAAAAATAGAAAAATTGTCCCATATCATGGGTACGCGCAGATCCTAAGACTTACGGTCTCCGTCCCCGATTATGGCTCCTGTCTCCACACTCTGTTTGAACAACATTGATTGCCACTCATCCGCATACACTCAGACTCGCCAAAAAAAAAAAAAAAAAAAATCGGCATAACAAATGATAGCGGAGCTCCGGCGGAGCCCCATACCCATATAGGGAAGAAAAGGAAACCCATGAATTGATTTTCTCATGGTTATCATGGCTAGCGGTATTGCTCGTGGGTGCGTACGCACGACGGCGACGACGACGACGACGACGACGACGACGACGACGGAGTCGCGCAAGATGGCGGCCATACTCCAGCTAATAGGTTGACAGAGACATGCACCCTCAGTTGGTAGCGGGAGAATGCCATTTTTCTTGGCGGGATTTTTAAAGAAAAACGATAGCGGAGGTTGATTTAATATTTTTAAGACAGGGTTGCGCTGAAGCAAAAGACAGAAAGCAAGAATTAACAGGCAAAGAAGTAGCGGAGAAGATCGCGAAAAAGACTGAGCGGGCCAGCGCTGGGGAAGGAGGCGAAACAGTACTGAACAATGCCGTGAATTATAGCTAGTCAAGGGCTAGAGAAAGGAGGTGAAATAATACCGAACAATGCCGTGAACCAAAGCTAACGAGGGCTATAGAAAGGAGGCGAAAGTACCCGACAAATTGATTCAGAAGACTGCCGAACTCCCCGTGGCCAAGTTCAAAATTCGCGCGAACGTGATGCTGTGCAGCCGTGCAAGAAAATTCAAAAGTCACCTGATTTGGTCAGGTGATGAACAAGAGAAATCAAACGTACCCGAGTGTTTTAGAGAAATTGCAAAACTGTGAACGTAGCGGAAAGAAGTGGTTGATTCGTTGATCTATCGAAAATATAACTTCAGTTTAGTCTTCACAACTTTTGCTGCAAGTTTCTGCCTGGAAGATTTACACTGGCCGAACTGAATTGCCAACTTGCGGTAAGTGACTTTTGTTGTTGCGTTTGGTATGAAAATTAACAAGTTTCCTCGGCGATATAAGCTTATTTTCAATTGGAATCCATTAAAAGTCTTCCTTATTTGAAGCCATGCTGTAAGAGATTTTAAAAATTGCATCGTTTTAATTTCGCTCGTCTCTAAACAATAACACGTGGGTCGCTTTGGAGGTTGCTGTAAGTTGTAAACAAATTATGTTTTCTATCGATTTTCGTCGTCAATTTAACCTTATAACCTCACATCTAGAAATAAGCTTAACCAAAATCGTACTTGTAAACACGGCCGGGCGAGTTTTGAGGTTTTCTCTGATTTAGTTAGCACTGCCGCTTCGTAGACTGCTAAAATTTGTTCTTCTGTTGTTGAAAACTGAACCAAGAAAGGTCTACAAACCATTTTAAGCCGAAGCGAACAGGATTTGCTAAATTTACTTTTGTTCCTATGTGAATATTTGCATATTGTGATTACAAAGTATGGAGATTTCCTCGTTTTGTTAGTTCAATTTATTCGGTTTGGCGAAATGCTTTTGTGAATTCCGAGGTTAAATTGGGTGAAGACTGGTAAAGCTACTGCCAATGAAATGACTGCATAGCTAAATTAAGCCGTCGGCAAAAATACAGACTCTCAGTAATATTCAAATTTAAGCGTGAATAATTTTTAAACTTTAACACCGCAAGCTTAAACGAATTTTCTTTATCCTCTCTTTTATTCGGTCACCGTTCATTGAAAAGGGATTTGCTGTTGATACTCGAGCTCAGATGTAGTGATATGCATCTTGTGTTTATAATGTAGATTTCCTCGTTTTATTTTGTTGTCTGTCCAATTAGTTCGGTTTGGTGAAATGCTTATATAGTCCAAAATGTCGAGTAGACGATTATGCATGGCAATCCTGTCTGCAAATAAAGCTCCGCTTTGATTTTGATTGGCTATTTCATGTAATTTGTGCCATTGCTTTTGGTTGGGGGTACATGGACCCTATTTTGTTAATAAGAGGTTATTCCTCAGTGCAGTATTTACACTTAATATGGAAATGTTCCAAAAAAGTGAGATAGTACTAATTAACTCGGTAAATTGAACAGTGTAATAGAAGTTCTTGCCCTGACCATTTCTCAGTAATAATAACTTTTACATACATATATACACAATTTAGTTGGAGAAAGCGCTCTCCTATCTCCACTCTCTCTCTCTCTCTTTGCTCTCTTCTTCACACTAATTTTTTATTAACTAACTTATTAAATGAATGTTACTGACTGTTTTCTTTGTTGTGCATCCATACTTTTTTGCTGGTCGACGAAAGTTTCAGTTTCTTCCTGGCTGTACAGTTTCCTTTCTCCTGTCCTGTACCAATTTGTTTGTGATATAACTTCGTGAATTCTCTATTGTCCTTAAATTTTATCTCATCAGGTTGATAGAATGCACTCTCAGAGTGTTCCATCATTGTCTTCAGTCGCTACAATTTTCCAGAAAAAAGCAATAGTTTTCTTAATTTCCTTTCACTTTGTGTTAGGACTTTTTAGCATGCCTGTAATTGGCCCATGGGCATTACGGGAGAATAATTTTCAAGTAAAGAATTACATTCGTTTTAGTGTTGAGTATTTTAAATTGTTATGAATTAGGCATTTCTTTTTATTTTTTATTTTTTATATTTTTATTTTAGTCGCACGCAATGTTTTATGGTTTTACCGAGGTATACCATGTAAATGTAAATAATGCACTGGAATTGGCCAATCAGAGTGTGCATTATATCGGCTTTAAACACAAACCACATATAATAAATGACTCATATGTAAATAATATTTTTATTACAGAGAATTGGACAGGGCAAGAACTTCTCCTTCTTTTGTGAATTTATATAATAATTCCTCTCAGTGCTGTCAAAATGTCTCAGGAACCTTCATTTCTGATAATCTATTATTTTCCACCATACCTACAGCACAGAAGCTCACCAAATCCTAACTGATAACTAACATGTGTGTATCTCTAGCCTTTGCTGTGTGCTACATGTATATTCTGTTATCCTGCCTTAACTGCTAGGAAAAATTTTGGCAGAGCTGTTTCAACAGTTTCACTTAAATTGATTTCCAGTAACAGCACTACATGTAGCAGTGTTATTGAGTGTGAACTTTATGGAGGATTTTAAATTTTTATTTTTTTATGATTACAGACGACAACAAAATATACATGTGTATACATAACCTGATGTTGGTGTTGGTTACAAACTGTAGTTCATAATAGTCATCCTATTACAGGTAAGGGGGAAAAGTTCAGAAAGTTTAGAACATTTCTTCCCCCAGCACACCTTCTGTCTATAGGTGCAATAATTGAGAGGTTATATATATATGTACGAAGAGTAATGTAAAGTTACTGTATAAACTTAGCATTAAAATCTGACATTTGAATGCCTCCTTTGCTAAAATTAGTCATGATTTAATTGTTATCACTCCCTGTGAATTCATAGAGATTCCAGAGGCAAATTATAACCTAATGTGGAAGTCCTGTCTTCAAGTGAGGGAAAATGACACAAAAGAGTTACAATGAAAGTAAAGAGAATTGTGAATGTTGATATGGTGTACATTATACATCATGTAAAGGTATTTGGTGAGTGCCAAAGGCATAACATTTCATGTATTGCTTTTTCAGGACAAATTATATAACAGTGAAAGGTGTGATCAGAAAAATAATGAGTACATTGTCCAGGTAGCATCAGTTTATGGACGGCATATGCAGACAGTAAGAGGAACTGTAAGCACTACCACGTAAGTTAGTTTTATGCTTATGACTTCTTGTTCTGGATAACAGCCATGTGCAAACTGAATGTGAAGCAAACAATATGTTAAATATGGGGCAACCCTAAAACCCAGAAACCAGAATCTGGAATCTGGAACCAAAAACCGGAATCCAGAAACTGGAAACCGAAATCCGCAAATCAAAGAAAATAAGTTCTTCAAATACGCGAAAATTGTTTTGCTTAGCTTTTCGACTGTAAAAAGTAAGCTGCCAAGTAAAAAGGACCTCAAACTTAACCTTTTTTGAAACAAAAATTCCCTGTCCGTTGAAATCGTGCAACCGTTATTTTTAGTGAGGGCTTTGATTATGAGAATCTCAGTAAAGTGCGTGTTAATTTTATTCCAAGCACCTCAAGAGTGTCTAAAATAAGCTTGCTGGTAATTGCCATTTTGTTTAATAAGTGATCTTCAATTTACCGGAAGTATAAATTTATCCTTTATGTCTAGTACATACTGAACAAGATAGAAAATGTGATAGAGAACAGGATATCCATCAGTGGCAGCCCCCTGTACATTGACGGTCACGCCCCCCAATTTCGAAGTCCAAGGCCTAACCCGTCTGGTCTAAGTATGAAATTTGATTTTTCCAACAGGTACGAGACCAATTCCAGATTAACACAATTTCCACACTGATACTGTGACAAATCAGCATTTCATATTCTTGGTGGCCATCATATTAAAACAATTTGTAGAAATGTTGCACACTTACTTCCGTCTGCTTCTCACTTGCTGACAGATCAGACCACATGCTGTTCAAAGATACTAAAAGACTGCCAGAAACTCACTGCAATAGCCTATAATAGCTTGTTGTTAATGTGCTGCTCACCAGTCTTCTCAGAGCAATTTGATCTAGACAAGAACCAGGCTCTCACCAGGGCCAGCTTGAACAAAAGATGGGTAACTTAGCCTATGAGCAGGCTCTCGTGTTTGGGCTGGGGGTGTGAGTGGCAAAGCCGCATGAAGGCTCTTGGTGACATGCCAATGCAGAAAAACACTAGACACCTATTTAGCCTGCTCAGACAATAGAGACAGATACTAGAGCCTGCTCGCAGGCTATGAGTAACTCTATCCACCCAAAAAATCAGTAACCCTGACTGGATAGTGATGTACCCAATGGATAGCTTTATGCAGCTTTTGAACAACGCGGCCAGATATATAGCTAAGGGTTGTTCAGAACTAGTCAATAATTTTTTAGCAATTACAGTCTCTGGCTGAAGTAAAGCCAAGAAAATAAATAACAACAAAATGATTTTTGCTCATATTTATTTATTAGACATTGCTGAAGTGAATTATTTCTATCATCATTCATAATATCTGGATTCCAGATTCTGGTTTTTGGTTCCGGATTCTGGATTCCAGATTCTGGATTCCGGATTTCGGTTTCCAAATTCAGTGTTTTAGGGTTGCCCCAGATGATGTATGTGCATATGTTAATCTTGAATAATCTGAAATTTCAGAGAGTTTAAAAATATCATATCATATCTGTGATGGTTCTGAGGTGGAGGGCTGTTACATGTACATGTAAATGTCTCATGCACGATTTTTCACTCGTTATGATTCAGGTGCAAATAGTTTCTGTATCTGTTGATGTGCAACAATCTACACCAATATTTCAACCTAATAATGTACAGTGTATATTAATTAACCAAATTATGCTGTTTTTAGTTGGCCAGTGCTACTACATAGTAATGTGATGTTGAAGTGCACAAATTTACAAACATGTCCAGTGTCAACTTGTCAAATACATGTATATGAACTGGCCAGACAGTGTAGATAACAAAATTCTCTGAAAGGTAAGATGTTTCTTAAACATTATTTTGTAATTAATGATTTCTCAGACATTGTTTTCTTCAAGAAAAGATTCATACCCCACATGGAGGTTTTTTCTCTGTTAGAGCTCTTGATTCCTGATACTTTAATTTGGAATTTCTAAAGACTGGCCATGAATGGGTGTTGGGTGTGAATATCTTCTGGAACTGCACATTCATTCATTGAGTAAGCAAGAACATCAGTATTTATCCTGACAAACTCTGATTTTCTTCTGGAAGCTGAACTCATATACAGTTGTACAGTTATATGTACAACCAAACAGCCTGGATGACCCTGTGATTGGGACTGTGCACACTGTTGTAACCCTCATTGTTCCAGTTGCTTGTTTGAAGCAAATTGCATTTGTTCTCAAAAGCAAGTGGCGAAGTTCATGACAGTTATGTAAGTTTGCTTTGTATCTCAGGGCAGAGCCTGCCACAGTGAAAGTTGGAGTACCAACCCCTAGCATTTGATTCACTACTAACACTCAGTAAACAGCTAACAATGAAGTACACTGTATGTCAAAGAAAGGAATTACATGCCTGTTCCTGTCAGTCAATATATGAACAGGTTACAGATGGGGAGCCTGTATTAAAACATCAAAGATTTTCAAAGCAACCATGGCCTGGTTAGATATTTCTGAGGTAATATAAATTTAAGGTCCTTATGATTGCTTATAGGCATTGATTTTTATTGTAAACAATATCTTACTGAGTGTATTTTTCTTGTGTGCTAATTGTTGGAGAACACAGAGGTCACTGTTATGACAGAGATATTAATTTGTGAAAAGTTCTATAAACAAATGCATCTGGGAACAAATTAATTTATCATGGATACAGCTTCTGAGAGATCCCCAATATTAATGGAACATACACTGTTCATGCAGTACATGTAAAAGAGTTCAGTAATTCATTACTTATGATTGTAATGCTTTGTTTGGTTTCTCTGTATTTACAGACAACTTGATGGGATTATAAATTCTGTACCAAGTTCATTGAATAAACTGACTTGGAGGTTCACTTCTGCAACCCATCCTGTTTGTAGTAATATCATAGCTGCAACATTGTGACAGATACACTGCATTACATTATTAAGAAACACATATTAACTAATTATTTTTAAGTGCCTGTTAATTTAATCAGTTTTTCTTAGAGATAATTTACTCCTGGTTTATTTAAATAATTGGCTTTTTGGCTTTAAAATGATATTTATTGAGCTTTTAAATCAATTTTGTGATAATCTGCATTGGACATGGCATAAATTGATATTTTGCCAACACGAAATGGAGAACTGGGTCATAAGCAAAGTTGCAGGATTAGCATTTTTGTAGAAAGAAAGGGTTGAGAAATTTGTGACATTCTACAGACAGCCTTGCCATTCGCAATGTCCGATAAGGTTAATTTGTTCCATTCTGTTGTAGAAATAGTGTTCTCTAATTTATAAATTATTTCAATCTGTTGTTTAAACGATTGCCTTATAACCCCATGTCTGGCTTTGGTGCATGTAGGATATTGATGTATTTTTTATCCATTTTGCTGTAAATTATCGTAATTGATGTGTCAATCAAAACATATCTTGGATATGCTGGGCTCTTCTGACAAATGTACCTATGCCTCATAACCTTTGAGTGCATTTGGTTGTGTAGTGCAGACAAAATACATGTACATAATATAACTTCCTCTTAGCTTACTGATAATTCTTGGTATAATTTAATCATAGCAAAATTAATCAATGGAACCCAATAGCAGCTCTTGTAGTCCACAATGCCAGTCGAGAAAAAGAACAAATCACATTGAAATTGAATCATTAAATTATTATTAGAAGCCTATGCAAGTATTCATGATCAGCAAAAAAAAATATCGTAATTACCATTCATGCGAGGGTGATTTTGCTTATTGCAAACCCTTCCAGCAGGAGGAGACTCCATACAATAGTGAAGATGGCTAAATGTATCTTTGGTGACAAGTTAGAAAACAAAACTTTCCAACTTTTCACATATGTATACTGGTTTGGTATTTTTGTGAGATTTCATTTGGTAGAGATTCAGGGACTGAGTATATTGTAACCACTGCATTTCAATCAGTCCCCACAACAAAAAAATGTGTAAACTTCTTTTGTGTGGGAGTCCCCATGTTAACTAAGGAAGAATATAATGATGAATAACAATGCCTTGTCTTTCTGAATAAGGTAGGAAAGAACAAGCTCTTGGTAGCGAGCACTCAGAGTCTTTTACATTAATGCAACTGCACACTGCGCAAATGGTTATTTTGGTCAAAAAATTGAACGTACGAGTTTAGCCGTGTCTATATCAGATAAAAAGACACTCACTAGTTTGCACAATTCTTTGTTTTTTTCTTTACGAATTATTAATAAGTTTCTGAAGCTCTCGTAAGCGACCACCCTCTATTGTTTTACCATGCGGTCGCTTACGAGTGCTCATTCTTGTAAGAGACCAGCTCTAGTCACGACCAATCTTTCGAATTTCCGAAGTGTTCGCGAAGTGTCTGGTCTGCATTTGATTTTTTTGGCTTTCTGTATTTGTTACTGGAAAAAAAAAAAAAACTCTTGCTAGCTTTTTATGCGTCTGTTCTCTTCTTGATGGTAATCTCGTTATAACATTGTCAAAGTAGTCTGTGGATCTACTCGACTATGACTGATGAATCTACACTAAAAGCTTCTTGGAGAATGTCATAACGAAATTTATCATCGAATAATATGATTAACGTATAACGTTGGCGTGGATTTGTTCATTACGTTAAAATGTCAGACAGAGTAACACTAAGTAGTAAGGTTGAACATCCTCAATTGTGCTCTCTTTGAAATACCCAAAAAGAGTACTATAAATTACTGGCTCATAACGTTCTCTGTGTAAAACATACACGACTTGCTTGAGCACGCCTCAGTAACACTTACCTGCGCATACTCAAAAAATAATCTCGCGAAAACAAAATACTGAAGTATAGCAATTAAAGCCTATATACTTGACGTGTAAACATTCTTGTTCGTCTTTTGTACTTACATTCTACTGAAATCTCCACTCTACTGTAAGACGATTCTCTGCTCTTGCTTGTTATGGTCAACGTGTAAGTTGCACTGTTTTTCCTATTCACTCTGAGGAACGTGATCGATGCATATGCATCTGTTACATTCACTAGTAAACGACCTCTGAATGCAGGAGTTATAAACGGCCGTTGGTCAGAGGCGAACTTCTCTACTATGAGGGATATGTCAGTATTTCCAAAGATAAGCTGACGGAATGATCCACTTCTAAAGTTGTACTTCCATTCCAGAGTAATATTGTTACCTTCCGCGGGAGATTGGTCACGAGGCTCTTCAGTAAATGATGGTGCACTGCCTGATAGGAAACGACAATAATCCTTCTATCAACTCACAACACTTTGTTTAGTTCCTTTAATGAACAAGAATTGTTCTTAGGGCCCTAATGGCTCCGGTCATTATGCAATAACTGCGCGACTACTGCTCGCTTGTTGTTTTCACAAAACTATCCAGCCTAAACATATATTTCGGAAATTCATTCATATATTATTCAATTAATTTTGGGAACTCTGGATAAATTGTTAAACATGCTAGTATAAATACTGGCCCTACGAAAAGTATGTCTACTACTATATTTATTACAACAATTTATAAAATAACTGAGATACTATATGCGCTATGATTGGTCAAAAGAGTTGCCAAACCTAAGTCACGGTTCAATTGCACAGGTGAACACATAGTTTCTTTGTTACAAATTAATTGTATGGCTTGTTCCCTAAAAAGCGCTCATTTAATGTAATCCCTAAGAACCAAAGGTCGATATTCTTCCGGTGGCTTTTCCGGGAATTTGTATTTCAATGTCTACGAGTTTTCCACTTTTTGCCCAGTTCGAGTCTATCGCTTGCTTACCACTGCTGAACATAGCTTAGATCGTTTTTAGAATCTGCTTTGAACAGAATTGTTTCCATTTAAATGAAATTAAAAGCCAAAATACTTAGAAAATAAGATAGGGAATTGACAACAAATGCAGAAGTTTACAGCCAGTTAAACCTGAACGACTTTATGTTAAATGGGGTGAGCCGAGTGCGACATGCGATGAACAAAAACCATTATCTCTGTTTACTCCTCCAAGTAATATCTTACTATATCGGAAGTGCTTTCATGAGAATATTATTTCCCGTGCATTTCATATAGGGGCTTTTAACTATTTTTCTCTTGTCATGTTTGGCACATTTCATATAGGGGTCTGTTGTTCCTTCCCTTTACTCAAGCTACCTCACGCACTTCAAATTCTATTGTCCTCAGATGTCGACAGCTTCTGACAACGAGCAACGTGTAATTTCCATCATTCAACCAACAGTTCAGTTGAATATCAAGAAGGACTCTTATCTACCAATACATGAGCGAACGTGCTCTTTTAGAATTCCAAACACAAGAAACTCCACTTATAATAAGAGGTCATTTGCCATCTTGCTTACCTGCCGAGTGTAAACATAGAGTACAAAGAAGAAAGATCCGAATCGCCACCTTCATGACCCACACGATGTATCTGGAGTCCTTTACAGACAGAGTAGTGGTCTTACGGCAGCTTGTATAACAGAGCTTTTGTGTCAAGTTTTTCGGCGATAAATCAAGTCGGCTGTTGAGAGTTTCGCTTGAAATGCGATGAGAATGCGTAATATGATGAGCTTGGTATGATATTACACCACGTCTGGGTAATTATTTACTGTTTCGGTCACGAAATGGTAGTCTGCCTTCTACGCAGACGTTCTTTGGGCTTGTCACGCAATCTCCCTTCCCCACACGGGGGAGGAAGATTGCGTGACGAGCTCAAAGAATGCCTGCGTAGGAGGCTATGAACTCATGGGAGAAGGCAAAAGCGAAATGGAACTCAAATTTCACGCATGGTCTTCTGCAGGATCTAATGATTTTTTTCTTCATATGCGACCAGTAAAATTCAATCTTGACCTTGCTCGGTCAAGATTGCCGAGAAGAAGGCCATTTCCGGTTCCTTCTGATTTAGTCCATGGGCCAAGACCCCCAAAAATGTTTTTTTTGTACCATGTGGAGGGACCAGTGCTATCACGTATTTTCTCACTCTGCAATAACTGAAGTCTATTTTAAGGTATGATAGCAAGCTTCTATCAGTAGCTTTCTTGCTCTAAACATGTGATAAAATGACGTCATCTAAACTGCCTAATGACTACGGATCCGGTTAAAAGCTTCAGATTCTGAGCGATGTCCATTGTGCAATTCTCTTCAAACGACATTTTATACATTTTAGGCCTAGCAGAATAGGACATTGATTCAATTGCAAAAGAAGGAAATTTTTTTAAGGTTGTCTCGTTGCCATGGAGACGGAAATGGTCAGTGAGTCCACAACTGAAATAAAAGTCACTGAAAATAAGGCTTTTCGCTTCCTAATTTTAAAAAATAACTGCAATATACGTTGTCAAAAAGTTCAATCATGTGTAGATCACTCTAGTACTGGCTTGGATTAACTATTCAGCTAATGAGTTTTAAACAGCTCTCTTAACGAGTCTTCTTTGTCCTGATATCATCCATTCTGAAGCCATACCAGAGCCAAACACATTGGAGACTTGTCCTTTTCGCGTCAGTCAAGCATCATTTTCACTTAAATGTAAACAAAGACTCATGTTTAATTTCAGACAAAAATAACAGCTAAGCATTTAGCGGTTGCCATGACAACCACAAACAGTTACTCGATACATTAAAAAGAGTACATCGCTCGAAACTAAACCTTACGAATGTTAAGAGTATGTATAAGGAAAGTTATTTCGTATTTTTCCTATGGCTATGAGATTCTTACCTTTCGCTTTCTTCATCGTCATTGTCGTCAACGGATAAAACATCGTCGTCATCATCTAGCCTGTTTGTGCAATCTTGAAGCCGGCACATATCAGTACATTTCAGCCCATTGACAATACAGGAGCACGATGGAAGTTTGCAGGACCTACTGCACTGGCAAGATAGTAGTTCTAGAACAGCTTGCGGAGCTGGCTGACCACCCATCCAGTCCACGACCAGCTTGTCGTCTTCTCTACACCAGCCAAATCCCACTGGTGATGGGATGGCTGGGCATCTTTGTAAACTTCGTCTCCAGACAGCAGCCTTGTAGTTTGCTCGCAGCGAGTGTTTGTGCAGCGTATCATTGCAGGGTGGCAGCTGGTTGGAATCAACGTCTCCTCTCTTCAAACAGAACAGTCGATATCGCAGCTCATTGATGTCGCTTGTACCAGGGTTGCTGCAGTACATGGCACATGTAAATTTCTGAAGACTATGGTACAGGTGATCAGACATATTCCAGAACATACCCAAATGCTGGAACATCTCTTGAAATTCAGCATTTTGCTTTACAATTCGATAACCTGCAACCTTTCCCCGTCCGACAAAAGCACTAACAGTGTCGCACCCTGTGAATGCATGAAAGTCCGGCAGTGATCTGCATACACTTGCTCCAACCCTCTCAACTACTCTTGAGATATCGATGTGCTTGACTCTGGTCTGTGAACCACTTTTAATGAATACTGAAGAAGGAATAAAGCTCTTGAAGGACAAAAGAAGTACCAACACATCAGTGTCTTCGGATACTATGACGACCGAGGCAAACCTCGATTTAGTTGCATGGGCTGCATGTAAGAGGACTCGGGTGTCAGCCTCCTCTTGGGTTGATTCGAGCTCACTGATAGGTTGCATCATTCCAGACGATAACTGGTAACATGTTTCGCCACACGTGACAACCAGTGTCTTTCCTGATAGCTTCTCTGTGTACTTTTCTTTCTTCCACTCGCTGGTTACAAACGCTATGAAAGCTTGTTTGTTCTTTGAGCTACACAGGAATCTTCTCCACTGTTTAACCTTGTGTTCGGCCTGAATATTGCGGTGTTCGCTTCCTAAACCGTCACCCCTGTTCTCTCTTTCGACGTTCTTTATGGATTCCTCTCTGTAATCATCGAAGACGACATCAATCCTGTCACTTGTTCCACCTTCGTTTAGAACTCTGCAAAGAAGAGTTTCAGCAACTGCCGCAAATGTCTTCCTATCACCTTTCAAACACTGGACAAGAGCCATCCCATCTATTACACATGCTGAGGGTTGGGGAAGGGCATCTGCTGCTTCGACATTTTTATACAGTTCTTTAGCCAAGGACGCTTTGTTCGTCTTACGCATCAAACCATCTGCGGTAGCTAATGACCAAGGGAGTGGTCCGAGAGGATGGGATAATACTTCTCTCATCTGTAAGTCTCTGCTCTCTGCGATGACAATCATTTGAGCAAACAGTCTTCTGTCGGCCTTGGTGATCACTTCTTGGTTCTTACTAGCTTTAACTGATACCTTCTTGTTCAAGTGAGTAAAAGTCTTCAGCTTAGCTTTCGTGATTGAATCATGGAACTTGACTTTGGGTGGATTAGACTGAAGTCGTTGCTCTCGGAATACTTTGTAGGCTTCCTCTCCTTTATCTTTAGCTTGTAGCAACTCGTGCTCTACATCAGGAGTGGCAACTTTTCCTGTGGAAAGACAGGCGAGGTCTTGAAGGTCAGGGCTGAATGGGTTGAGCCAAGTGTTTTCAAGAATTGACACTATGGATTGAACATCAGCTTCATCTCTTTGTATTCTTGTTGGTTGTAGATCTTTGTGTTGGGAACAAGAAGTACTGATGTGCAATATATCTTTGAGTTGCCTCAGGAAGGTGCTCTGGTATTCAGCGACCAGGTAGAATTTGCTTACTGCATTAGGCCTTAGACTGAAACCTTTAGTTCCTCCTAACGTTTGAGTGTCTTGAGTGTCTTTGTTGACAGTCTCCTCGCACGTCTGATCAACAGGTATTCTCCCAAAAGGGTTGTCTTCGCCAATCTGAACAGAAAATCCTCCGGATCGCAAGTATTTCAGGGTGTCCGGATGCTCTGCTGGTAGATGTGACATTTCATGCAGATATGCTAAAAGGTACCTGGCGTAGTTAAGGTTATCATATGTGAAACACCACGGGACAATTTCACTGATATATGAAAGGTAAAGATCCCAATCTCCCTCCCGAGATCCTCCTAACAGACCAAGTAATATTTCCACCATGTCAACATAAGACATCCAGAACTTCGATAGCTTCCCATTATCATGCAGAAGATAGCTCGTATACAAGCAGAACAGTTGCGATACTTCTTCAAATGAGGGACTCTCCACTGTGTCTTTGAATTCTTGTTCACATGTGTTATCACAGAGCGCTTTCAGTCCTTTTAAAAACGCATCAACAGTAGGCTTCTTCTCTTTATGATGTTCCTCAATCCAAGAGTTAAATCCCGTCCATGCTAGCCTGTTAAGAGCTTCATACATGAGCTTGTGAAATCGTACGGCGCGATTATATGTACGGCCTTCTAGAACACCAGCCACAGATCCTTCAGCAATTACTCCAGACTCGACTATTACGTCTCTTAAACCAGCATCTTGGAAACACTTTCCGATCACTGACAAGAAAGTACAAATGGTATGGAACACGCCCATTCTCAACACAAGGTCATTAAACTGTGCCCTGTGTTTCCACTTTATCTCAGTAGCTTTAGCATACAGTGCCTGATCAAACACAACAACTATGCTTTGGAAGTTTAAAGTTTCCTTAATCTGTAGGGACTTGGTGAGGACTTGGTACACAGCTGACATGTTCGTCGCTGGGGCATTGATTGTTGGAAGATAGCCCACGTTATCCTTGGCAACTTCGTGGTTATTACGCACCAAAATATTGAAACCAGTCCAACCAGGAACAGATTGCTTCTGACTTGCATGAATGCGTACTAAAACCCATAGCAAGTTCTTTCTCCATGCACATTTCATGATTTGATTTAACTTGACCTCCACATATCCTCTAGTATGGGGCCCACAGCGCTCGCCGGCATGATAGATAGGTACAGTTTCATCATCTACAGACTCGATACTTCTCCTCTTCGATTTCACAATGATTGGTTCTGAAGCTGATGGAGGCTGGGGACCAAAATGATTAGCTTGAACTGCAATTCCATTGATTCGGTGGGACGTGCCTTCACCAGACAAGGTCTCCTCGAGACGATCAATATTATCCCAGGCTAGAGTGGTACTGATGAATGGACAGATGTTGTGGGGGAAGGGAACTTCGTTGCATGAAATTGCTGCCATCTTTTGAAGGTAAAGTGCAGTATTAATCTCTTCAAGTTGGGAGTACGCAATCCCGTGGCCACAGCGATTTAAAATTTGAATTAGTTCAACGTTGTTAGTAAGAGATTTTACAGCGTAAGGAAGCAGGACGTGCTTCGGGGGCTTCTGTCGTCCACCACTCACACCAAATACCAAGTCCTGTCCAAATAAGGTTATGAGGCGTTGAACTTTTTGAGAACAAGATTGCAAACCCGGAAATCCAGTGCTTCCAGTTAGCATAGTGAACAAAAACTCTTTGAGGTCATCTGGAATGGTCACGGCATTTTCAGATAGTTCGCAAGGTTGGGGTGGCCATGATGCCTTTATTTCTTGTTCCTGGATAGCTTTTCTGAGATGGAGGGCGGTCTTCGATATTTCCTTGCTACTATTTAAAGGACTAGTAGTTTCAGACTTCTCCATGACAAGTTTGGCCAAATCCAGTCGGGAAAGACTATGCGGAATAACCAAAACTCGCTTGTTGCCAGAAAGATCTTCAAAATCCAGTGTGCCTCTAAGCTCCCCTTCAAGTTTCCTTCTGAAATGGGTTCTCGTAGATTCTTTGATTTCAATGTCTCCTTGAGATTTAAAAAAGGATGTAAATAAGGTATACAGCTCAGCCATTCTAACAACCCTCCGGTTTTACAGCAAATCTGTTTTGATGTAGGTAAACAGCATTTCATAGGCTTGTGATTCTGCATTAGTATATTGAAAACACTTATCTTCCTCTTTTGTATCACTGCTAAAAGCTTCTTGAATGTTTCGGGTGTAGTCACGATAACAAGACTTGTGATAGCACGCTTCTGCCGCGACAAGCTCTCTAGTGACAATAGCCAGTATTCGTGGATCGTTTTTACCCACAGCTGCTCTCCTGATCGTGTTATCAGCACGCAAGTCGATGCATTGGACCAGTGCCTCTCTAGTTTTGGTTCCCCTGAGGTATTTGGTCTTCTCGCAAAATACATAAATTCGCTCATAGACTCTACTTTGCGTGGTCACGGTTTGCCGGACTGAAGATCTGCGGCTACTTGTGCCACCTTTTTCTTCAACTTTGAAACCAGAGTGAGACAACTTTTGTAAATCCCTTTTCATCGTAAAGATACTGCGACATTTTCGATGACAGGAGATCTGGGGCACCTCTCCTTCCTTTAACGTTTTCGCGATATCGAGAACCTCTTCATGGTTACGAATAACCGAAGCATTCAGTAGTGATTTCCATGACTCAAGGTCTTTTAAAGAAGACAACTCTCCATTTTCGTCACTACAGTGAATTAAGCAATCGTTTCGTTTTCGTTGTCGCTTGTTATCTTCTGCATTGCTAATTTCTAGAGTTCTTCGTTTTGTTCCTTAAATGTTCAAAAAGAGGTAAAGTAAGGACAGTCAATTTAATATTGTTATTTTTTCTAGAAGAAATTGTTACACGCTTTAAAATGTTTGAAAGGCAGTTGGATTCAGAATTCATTAACACGGTGCATCAAAGTGTGGTGATATATACAAAGACTGAGCGACAGTAATATTTTACGTAATTTGTGGTTCAAATTATCACAAGACAACCATCAAAACGCTGATTGTTTAGTTATGTAGCTACTTGTTATAGCTTTTATTGAGTTGTAAACACATACCGGCTTACAAACGATGAAAATTAATGATTAAGGCAACACAGTGCTGGGCTGTCGAGTCCATGTAGATCTCGAAGGACTGTAAATTTTTATATAATTCGAGGTTCAAAATATCACTATATCGTCATAAAAATGCTTATTGTTTAGTTATACAGCTAATATTTTGTATATATTGTTGATTTCTAATCAGATCTCTACTTAAAGATTATCGAAATCAGTGAATAAATCAAACGTACTTACCTGCTATGAAGGTCGCCATCTTGAATTTCCCCATAATGCATTGCGTTCTTTCTTGTTGTATTTACATGTGTGAAGACTATTTTTGATCCAGCTTAATATTTTTAATATGACTTTTGAAAACAAGCCTCGTTTTCATGCAGAAGCGAATTTCGGTGATATTTCAGCCAATAAAATATACAAGAAAGCTACTCTTTAGGGGTTGCTATCATAACATTTTGTAATCACTCCCAACTTAGCTTCAAATCTGTCACACTCTCAGCTGGTCCCTCTGAGTGGTACATCTGAGAGGGTCTGGCCCATGGACTAATTTGCTTATAAGAAGCCTACATTCTGATTAATACTACAGACAAGAGATATATTCTTGCAGGCCAAGATCTTTACCTAAAAAATTCTGAGCACTGGGCTTTACGTGGATGACTTTAGTTCTGTTTGAAATTGTTTCTTACTCTGTGAGAGAGTTTTTGAAAGGTGCCCAAAATTTGGTCGAAAAATTAACCTCGCAGAAGCGCCGTGTGGCTAACGTCCAGAACTCGGGTGGAAAACGATCGGTGAAGCTGAAACTTTGGCATTTTACATAACCCTGCATAAGGACTTTTGACTTTTGAGGAAAATTGGTGAACCCCCATTTCCAAGCATGCCCGGTCTCTAAAGGCTGGTTTCCATATGATCGCAGACGATCGCGGATCGCGGATCGCAGATCGCAAAAAGTTCTGCGATCGTCTGCGATCATATGGAAACACGCATCTGCGATCGTCCGCGATCCTGCGATCGTGATCGCAGACGATCGCAGAAGATAGAACCATGTTCTATCTTGTGCGATCGTCTGCGATCGTCTGCGACCGTCTGCGATCGTCTGCGATCAATTGCGATCGTGCGATCATATGGAAACCAAAGTTCTGCGATCTGCGATCGAAACGTATCCCATGATATTTTGAATTCCGACCCATGATTCAACGCTTCTTTGCAACAAAGCAACTGCTTATTTGTTGTAAACATGGCTGGCGTTGAACAAGGTAACGTCAG